>NW_028145509.1:3450000-3582500 GCF_977016875.1 Pavona decussata | reverse complement strand
GAATAAAGCATTAAAAACAAATTTCAACTTTAAAAATTATTTGGAAATACAAATAAAGTTACACTGATGGATTAAAAGCGTTCTGAAATTATTTACAATAAAAATGTTCCCGACGTTTCGGTCGCAATCACGGACCTTCTTCAGGGGAAGTGAAAGAAAAATTATGCAGGGTACAGTTATAAACAAGACGCTGATTAAAATTCAGGATATGTGACATTTTTTCTTGTTAGCGAGAGTCAAGTGTAAATACTCCTTGGGGGTTAGCGGGACCTCTGAGCCAATGAAGAGAGATCTGGAAAACCATGGCATCAAAGTGGCATTTAAACCCTATCAGAAAATTAGCAAGATGTTTCCAAAACCGAAAGACCAAATGGATAAAGAAGATACTCGTGATCCCGTTTACGACATTCCATGTGCTAATTGCAGCAAGAGTTACGTTGGCGAAACGAAGAGAAAATTCATAACAAGAAAAAGCGAATACCAAAAGGCTGTCGCACGGCGACAAGACGAAAAATCAGCACTTGCAGACCACGTGATAAAAACAAATCACGACATCGCGTGGGATGAGGCCACAATTCTCAGGACTAGCAATAATTGGCACCAAAGAAAGATTCTCGAGGCCTGGGAGATTAATTGCGCCAAAGACCCACTCAATCGAGCCGACGGGGCGTTACTCCCCAAGGAGTATTTACACTTGACTCTCGCTAACAAGAAAAAATGACACATATCCTGAATTTTAATCAGCGTCTTGTTTATAACTGTGCTTCTGCATAATTTTTCTTTCACTTCCCCTGAAGAAGGTCCGTGATTGCGACCGAAACGTCGGGAACATTTTAATTGTAAATAATTTCAGAACGCTTTTAATCCACCAGTGTAACTTTATTTGTATTTCCAAATAATGTTTTTTAATGTACCCACCTGGTGACAAACCCAGTTTTAAATTTCAACTTGTTCGGCAGGTTTACTGCAAATTGTCAGTTTTTCCTTTTTTCATGATTGTTATCATCAAAAAGGGATCCCACGATCTCTATCTTTCCAGTTTATGTTCAGTGTTCTCCCCAGAAACCTGTTATGGAAGCCTGAGAGGCGTCTTTCTTCCTGCACTGTGATATTGCAAGTCTGAGCTGTAGCTGCTTGGACAAGAATCATTTCATTATACAAACAACGGGCAACTAGTTAACTGACTTCTAAACATTAACCTTCAAAGTGAAGGATTGAGCTCCTCATACTTCATATTATGCTGACACAGCCTATCAACAAAACAATGCTACTTAACAGAAAGCGATAATGGACTCTGTCATAATGAGTTAAGTGAAACTCTACCTAAGTCACACTTAATTTAGAGCCTTAACAAACATAGGAAGTTCGTTAACTTCTGTAATGTCTGTCCTTAAACGAGATAATTCCGGCTTTGAATACCAATATATCTTAATATCTGAATATCAAGCATCTATCAAAACATTTCTAAAAAAAAAAAAAATGGACAAAGGCTGTTGTCGAGATGGTATGTTTCCATCGAAATGGCAACATCTTAGTTTGTAATAGCGGGCGCAATCTGGGGAGAGCCCCAAAACTATGGGGGGTGGGGGGAGGAGGAGAAAGGGATAACAAAAACGTTTTCCCCGCCTTTCTCTGTTCCCACTCCTGCCCACTCGGTAGGTTTGGTGCTATCCCCAGATTGTGTTCGTCCTCACGGACACCATTTCGTTCCCATATCCCACGTGCGTTCTTGGCCAGCGCCCGCCACTTGGTGCTGACGGTCTATACTCCCCCAAGGAGTTCAAATGGCTCAAGCCGGACTGAGCTTGAGTAGCCAATAGGAGAGCGCAAAAACGCTCTTTACTGCATGAAATGGTCTCCATACTGGTCGTTGAAAACATGGCGTGTTTTCCTTGATGCTAAGGCCAGAAAAAAACTAAACGGCTACTTTCTCCGAAAGGAGCACGGTGACCTATCTTTTTTATCTCGTTATTTTAATTTACCTATTATCCTCTTTATGTTTAAAATTTTAAGAAAAATTGACGACAGATAAAAGTGTTATGGCCAGAAATACGAGCATGCCCACCACTCGCGGCCATAAAATAGTGATACTGAGAACTAGTGCTTCCCTGCAAAGAAATTCATCTTTAATCTCCGATTATGCCTCATATATCTTATGTTCAACTTTTTTCTAAGTTTCCTTTTATCTATGTAACTTCTTTTACCACCAGACATGACAATAGCTGATAAAATTAACTCATTTTTGGAAGCGAATATTGCAAGCGCTTGCACTCAAAGGTCATCGTCCCACTAGTAATTTATGCACTCTACGGGAAAGGATGGCGGCTGTTCAGTTTACCACAATACCTTGCGAATCCGACTCAGCCAATAAGCGCACAGAAAGGCACATTTTTTGCGAAATGCAAAAAGAACTAAAATTTCAAGCCCAGTTACTACAACGTGGTGCTGTCTGCATGATTTTTAAGTAACATGTTTTTCCTTTGCATGGATCTTCTGCAATCTTCTGATATTCACATGGCTGATACAGTTGAAGAATCACATTGGATTTCATAGTTTTTTTTTAACCTATAAAAATAAAAGCATAAAATGCAGGGCTTAAGGTTTCTGCAAGTTATCGCTATCTGCAACTTGTTACAGAGAAATTTCTTCGTCATGGAATTTTAATTTTTGTTCAACTCTGCAGTTTCCGAGCTTGAAAATTTCTTTCAGCGTTAATTTTCACTGTCGAGCAGAACGCATTGCTTATTCATCCCATGACAGAAAGGAGGCTTTTTTTGTTCTTTTATTTAAAAAAACTGAGTAATTTGACTAGTAAAGTTTAAAATCTACAATTGCGTGCTCTGCAAAAACATTAATGGTTAGTAATCAGTTTTGTCCTGAGAAAAGCGCGCTGCAGAATGTGTGCTCTTGTCTCGCGATATCACTAAGCTGTTTTAACTTCTCGCACAAAAGGAAAATAAACCGTTCTGTAAAGACGACTTTGTTTTACTTCTGAACAATAAAACGCAGTTATATATTTTATTTCCTTAAAACTGTAAACATCATTTTTGCTTTTTCTTTTTAATACAAATAACTCGCAGACTGCAGGCACATTTGTACAGCTAGCATAACTGTAATTCAACTGGTCTTTCCATAGTTTTGTGCATGTGTATTCGATCTTGCCTCTAAGCAACAGTGATAATCTTTTACATCGGTAGGCGACACGTAGTTCTTGTCATACGTTTCAACGATATTTGATTTTTTTTCTCTTACTGCAGCTTCTTCGAAAACTAAACAGTGAACATTTTGTGCAAATTAAGATGAAAATGAGGGCGGTCGTCGTGAGCAACGTTACGTTGTTTACACAAGTCTCAGAAGTAAATGTTTCCTTTCTTTTGTTGTCGGCAAAGCAAGCAACACTTGAACAAAGACGTCTTTTCAGTGTGGCGCTTTTGTTCAGTAATGTGAAGCTGTCAGTCTCACATTCCTATAAGAGAGCGTACAGGGTTGTATCAATCACATTACTGAACAGAATAGGAAAGCATTGTACTCAAGATGAATTCCCTGCTACTGATCCTGTTTCTTGGAACTTCACTCGTCATGGCAGAGGTGCCATTGGAGAATCCAGCCCTTGACGAGGACAAGAGTCATTCCATTATACAAAGAAGGCAAATAGTTACATGTAATTGACTTCTAAACATTAATCTTCAAAGTAAAGGATTGAGCTCCTCATACTTCATATAATGCTGACACAGCCTATCAGGTTAGAACAAAACAATGCTACTTAACAGAAAGCGATAATGGACTCTGTCATAATGAGTAAAGTGAAACTCCGCCTAATTCACACTAATTTTAGAGCCTTAACAAATTCAAACGTCTGTCCTTAAACGAGATAATTCCGGCTCTGAATATCAACATATCCGAATATGTAAATATCGATCATCTATCCAAGCAGTTCTAAACAACAACAAACACAACAAAATGGACAAAGGCTGAGATGGTATGTTTCCATCCAAATAGCACCATCTTAGGTTGTAATAGCGAGCGCAATCTGGGGAGAGTGCCAGAAATGGATAACAAAAACGTTTTTCACGCCTTTCTGTCCCCACTCCTGTCCACTCGGTAGGTTTGGCGCTATCCCCAGATTGTACTCGTCCTCACGGACACAATCTCGTTCCCATATCCTGCGCGTGTTCCTGGCCAGCGGCTGCCACTTGGTGCTGACCAAAAGGAACGCAGCCTCTGGGAACGAAAGGGTACATTTGCGGTGCGGTTTTCCTGGATCTCACTAAGGCGTTCGACACGGTGGATCATGGAATCTTGATGTCCAGGCTGTCATCAGTTGGAGTCTCTACCAGTGCTTTGGAGTGGTTTACATCGTACTTGAGTAATCGGAAACAGCGAACTTCTTGTGAGAATGAATTATCTGAAGCTCTACCCGTCACTTTCGGTGTTCCACAAGGAAGCATCTTGGGTCCGCTGCTCTTCCTTGTATATATTAACGAGCTCCCTGCTGTTATTGAACACTGCGAGGTTTCACTGTATGCTGACGACACCGTTCTCTACTTCTTTTCAAAAGAGCCACACCAGCTGGAGAGCAAATTAAATGAGGATCTTTATAATGTAGCATTGTGGCTAGAGGAGAACAAACTTACATTAAACCTCTCAAAGACCAAATCTATGTTAATCGGAAGCAACAGAAAAAAAGTTCATGTTTCCTCGCTGTCTGTATCTATATTTGATTGTGATCTTGATAGTGTAAATAAGTTTAAGTATTTAGGGATTATGCTGGCCTCAGACTTCACATGGTCTGATCATGTATAGATTATGTAATTTCTAAAGTTAATCAGCGACTAGGTCTTTTACGTAGGATTAAACATTTGCTACCTTTCACCGCTAGTCTACTATTCTACAACAGTCTTGTTCTTCCAGTTTTTGATTATGGCGATCTTGTGTGGGGCGACAAGAACAACGTGACTCTTATGAACGACCTACAGGTTTTGCAGAACAAGGCCGCAAAAATTATTCTAGACAGGCCACTTTATTCGTCAGCTACTGATGCCCTGGTAACTTTAAAGTGGCTGAAACTAGAACAACGTAGATCTTACCATCGTTGTATATATATTTACAAGTGCATTAATGGACTTATGGACCACTCTATGAATTTACTAACAAACAGTGACATTCATAATTATAATACAAGGAACAAAGACATGCTCAGACTACCCCGTGTTACCAGAAATTGGGGAAAGCAGAGAGTTTGCCATCACTCTCTAAAAGACTGGAATGAATTAGAGAGAGAGACCAGAAATGCACCGAATATTGCTACTTTTAAGCGAAACATGTTTGCCAGGTTTTTTAATTAACCCTATCGGTAAGAATTTTTGTAGTTTTAGCGTTTTTGCTTTTATCATTTTTTATTTTTTATCAATTTGAAGTTTTTAACCCCATCGATGATATCTTTGTAATTTTAGCTTCTAGTTTGAATTGCTGTTTTTATCATTTTGTAATTTTGTCTTATATATTGTATTTTTTAACCTTTTGTATATTTAATCTTTATAGGACCTTTCTGAAAACCACATTTAGTGAACGAAAGCTTCCTAATAAAAGATTATAACTATAAAAAGATTATTATTATTATTATTATTATTATTATTATTCGGCGGTGGTCACCTAACCCTCCATAGTCAACCTTACCTTAGCATGAATTATATTATCGACAATCACACGGGAAAACATGGGGACTGTAAATAGTCTGGACAAAGACTCGAGCCAGCTAATAAAAGGCAGAACCACTTTGCATAAGTCGCGCGTAAGTTTGAAACACCCTAGAGTACGCTTGTATTTCGTGGACGAATACTTTACCAACCATCTTGGGACATCTTGAGTTTAGTCAGCTGTATTAAATAGTACACTGTAGCTCAGTAAAGTGATACACTCATCATGACTCATGCGTGATTTCAAAATGATTGTACATGTCTCGCCACTACCTTTATCGCTGAAGAACAGGTGGATGGTGGTGGAAATTTACTGCTTTTCTGAGTTTGTGTGGGGGTGGAAGGGGGGGGGGGGGGAATAGTCCAACCACACCTACCCGTCGTGCACCCTGGACAATGTTTTAAGTAGGGGATTACCAAGTGTGGCTGCTACGGTCGCCATGAAGACCTGTCTGCAACCCGGAAAACGGAACCGTAACGGAAGGATAAACTCCTACTTGGTGGATTTTGTGGGTTACTAATACCCAAAATGTGAAAACTCTCGCCAGATCTCTATCACTGGACGAAAAAAAACAAAACAAACTTAGACCGAGAGCTACGCTTGACGCTACATACTCCCCTAAGGGGTACAAATGGCTCAACTGTAAATGGTTTGAACCCAGGAGTCATGTCATAAGTGTGTAGTCCTGAGAAGGACTGTTTGAGGTGACATTGACTGACGTTCAGTCAGTCGTATGTTCAAATTTCTGCGGGTCTAAATTGCTCCCTGTTTTTGGCTCAGTTCGTCTGTCCTTTACGTTCATCAGTAGTGGTGGTAAAGTAGTAATAGGTTTGTGAGCTAAATGGATGTTGTAGGGCTGTAGGATCCGTGCGGTAGTTTCAGAAGGGCCTTTGATGTAAGGTATAGTCGTTGTAATGACAGGAGTCGCGTCGTTGTTTGTGACGTCGGGTTCAGTGTTCTTGTAAGTGTTACGTCTAAAAAAAGTCCTTGGTATGGTTTTTCTTATTGAATACGTTGTCTAAGTACTTCTTCTCATCTGCTAAACTGTCAGGTGAGTCACAAACCAGTTGCGCTCGCCTTGTCAAGGTCTGTATAGTCATTGCTTTGTGAAAAGTAGGGTTGTAGGATGACTGGTTTAGTAGTCTGTCAGTATGTGTTGGTTTTCTGTAAACCGCAGTACGTAGTTTGTTGTTGTTGTCATTTGTAGTTAACTAAACAGTCTAGAATAGCTACTGATTTACCATTTTCATCGATCCTCCTAGTAAACTGTATGTCAGCGTTAGCTCTCTGCTATAAGGTGCTCGTGAAAATCGTCGATTCTGTTTTTGTCTGCTGCTGTAAAGCTATCGTCTACGTACTGTAACCAGTGTGGAAGCGTCCGCTTGTAAGTTGAAACCTGCTTCTTCCCCCGGTGTGTTGCATAACAATTTCTGCTACAACAGCGGAAACTGGTGAGCCCATAGCTGTTCCGTGTAACTTCTTGTAGTGCTTGCCGTTGTACTGAAAGTAAGTAGAGCAAGGCAGAGGTTTAGTAAGTCCATTTAGTCATTTGTGGGTAGTGGCCGTTTTGTCGTAGAGTTTTGGATGGCAGTACCAGTGCCGGTCTAAAGCCAGTTGAAGTGGAATACAGGGGCACCCAACGGAATACCTCGGTAAAATATCTGTTCGGATGGAAGGTACCCTAAAAATTTCGAAAGTTTTCGCCTGGCCGGATCCCCCTAGACTTTTCGAGGTTTTTCGGAACACCATCAAATTTCCCTAGAATTTTCGGAAATGATGTGCTCACGTTTTGTAACTGACATAATTTTCGGATGGTGTTTTTGTCCGCTAAAATTTTTGTCCGTCGTTTTCTAAAAGCTGCTAAAATTTTAGGTGAGAAATTGAGGTATCAACGGAATTTACATTATTTAGGTCTGACAGAGCGTATAATTTTATCCCCTAACGTTTTTGGATGAATAGGTTATACGCCTATAATATTCGGTTGAGCATTATATTCCCTAAGATTTTCGCTTAATTTACGTAGTCACAGGTATAGCGAAAAACGTCTCCTGAACGTTTCTAATGAAACTATGCCTACAACGTGTCCTCGAACTTTCGACAAGACCCATCAGGATAGCTAAAACTTTCGAATGAGAAAAAAAAGCCCCCTCAAACTTTCGACACAACCAAAGTTCCCCTAAGGTATCCGAACAGATAAATATCTTTTAGGGCAGCTCCAAATTAACAAAACAGGCTTCTAAAGCATACAGAAATCCATTTTAGGCACTTCTGACGGATTTAGGAAGATTTGGTGGAATACAGTGATTACACGTGACACAAGACACAAGTTTGTAATCGTCAGGTATTTGTACCGTTATAATAGCGTCGATAAAATTTTCAGTGGGCTGTAGTTGTGTCGGGATTCGTTTGTCAAAGGTTTCAGTACATGCAGTAGTCAAATATTTAGACAGTTCGGCGGTAAGTCGGAGACCCACAGAACGAGACCATATGGGTGGCGAACACGCCTTCTGGTATATACGATAAGTTTTGTGGGATTTCTAAGGACCGGGGGTGGGATGGTTTAGGAAAAAATACATATCCCAAGACTCTTCATGCATTACCGTATTTGACCTTTAAATTTTCTTTCGACCCTTCCATAATTTTGCAATAATAAACGGCCAGCATCAGATAATTGCATTACTGTGGATTCACCTGACCGCTAGGCTCGATTAACAGCCGCTGTTCGGGAAAATGAGCCCGCGTTCCTCCACTGGGCTCAAGGTTCCAGCTTTACGTTCTGTTTACGAGGACACCTTTTTTCCTTCAATTATAATTCATTACATACCTTTCTTAATAATTGCACTTGATTACCGGAAATAGTGAGAGGAATCGGTGCCTTGAACTGAACAGGAACTACTAAACTGAACACAGGAACACTTATTAAAGCTACAAAGCATGTTTACGAGACCAACGAAATCCGTAACTGCAGAAACGTTCCAGAAAAAAGAAAAAAAATTCTAATTTGAAACAAAACTGCAGTAAAACTGGTTACCAGTTTAGTACAGCTCTGTTGTATTTCGTCATTCAAAGCTCATCTGAATAATTTTCCAATTTGATAATTGTATTTTGCCTTGGAAAAAAGTCGCATACGGGTTTGAACATCTTTCAAGTATCAGACTGTTAGGTGAGGGTAAAAGGAGGAAAGAGTTTGTGGAATGGTATGTGGAATGGCGTGCGGAATGGCATAATTATGCGAAATACGATTTACGCGGGGAATAAATTAACTGAAGAGCGCATCCTGTTTTCGCGCCAATTTTATAAGAGCAGCAGTTTTTCGATGTTGCGGACTATTACAGTCAACCTAGGTCACGCGTGAACGATGCTTTTGAAATTTGAACGGAATTTTGAAATTTACATGTCAGTTTTGAAAATCGCCAACGAGATTTCAGAGTTTCCCTCGCTTATTGACGGTATAAAGCTATGAATTTTTCTTTTCATTGCAAAATTGAATATTTCAAGAATAACAATTGTTTCCCAAGAATTTTGAATCTTTTTTTTCGGTTAATGCGTCTTTTTCGGAACGATTGTCCAACATTCCATTCACACGTCGGACATTACAAAGAGAAATTCGAATGTTCATTTCACTCTTGGAAATACTGTTCACGCGTGACCTGGGTTGACTGTAAACAACCAAACAACAGATCGAGGATTAGAAAATATACGCCTGGGATAGAACATGTCTGATCGCTGGTTAGGAAGTGAGAGTAAAGAAATCGATGAAGTTTCGCATTCAAGGAACTAAGAATAAATTAAATTTCTAGTTGACAAAAAGAACGTGGCAGCGAGTAGCCTAGACAAAAAGCAACACCAGACTGGAGAAACAACATCAGTCCAAGGCCAAAACTATTATGTGAGAAATTTTAAATTTAAACTCGGTCATTTTATCAGACTCTTTGACGGTTATAATTTGTACAACTCATGGGAAAAATATGTTCTACTTTTTCTCACCTTACATTTTCGTCGAGCAACGAATACGCAAGTCACTGTTGAGCTGCTGAGCTAGCTACCTAGCTATTTAATACGGCGATTCAGGTAGCTATAGTTCAGTTACGCATTATCGAACTAAACATATCCGTCTTTAATTAAGGTCTTTCAGTGCCAGACGTCCGAACCTAAAATGAGATTTAAAAGCGAAAAAGCCCTAGAGCAAAAAAGCAGATGACAAGTATGGTGTCTAATTATCGACACTGGTTGTGTGAAAGGTTGTGAAACTATTCTTATCACAAATGCATTTTGGTCAAATTGTTGTTCATTTTCCCGCTCATGATAAATGAATCATCGAGCATACAGGGTGTGAGAATTGATCTTTTACCGAGGGTTTAAAAAAAAAAAAGAAAAAAATGATTATTATTTGCCCTCGGTAAAGGATCAATCTTTGTCCTGAGAAGACTTCACGCTGCCACGTTATTTTTGTCAACCGAAGTCGCATGGAGTAAAGTGAACATGAAATTTAATTTACTACGGATTTACTCATAGTTCCTTGAATGCGAAAAGTATAAACAGTTTTCATGGCTTTCTTTACCCTCACTTCTTCCAAATCAACAATCAGACGATCAAATCCTCGAATTGTTGTTTATATTTAGCAAGAGTCCGCAGCATCAAAAAAGCTGCTGCTCTTATAAAATTGGTGCGAAAACATGACGCGCTCCTCAGTTAATTTATTTCCCACGTAAATCGTATTTCGCATAATTATGCCATTCCGCACGCCATTCCACTATGGTTGGCCAAATGTTGCAAAATTCAACAACTTGCATATTTATATTCAACAACTTTTATTTATGTTCAACAAGATATATTCGTATTCAACGTTTTATATTTATATTCAACAATGCGCATTTTCCTTCAACTTCAACTTAAATTATTTTCGTTCAACAACAATATTTGTTCAACTTCAACTAAAATTATTTTCATTCAACAACAATATTTGTTCAACTTCAACTGTCATATTTATTTAACACTCAACAAAAATAACTGTTCAACTTCAATACAGACTTCTAGTTTCTACTTCCCTCTATATTTGTCATACAAGTAAGTTGTTGAAAGTTCCCGGACATTCAAAATATCTTTATTTAACAAAAATTCCCCACCCCGTCCCCGCTTAAATACGCTAACTTGACTACCCAGTCCCCCGATCACTTTATGCCTTGAATAAAGATGGCGTCGACGTCGGAACTTGATGCTAAGGAAGAACTGACACAGATGGTCAGAGAATGCGTTCGAAACGAAATTGCTCTTCAACGATCGGGAAATAGTACCTCGTTACTGATGAGAACTCGCGACCTTATAGCGAGTTCAGCTCGATCTGCGAGCCGAGAGATGACAAATTCCATCGCGCCGGACTTTCCCGCCACTGGCACTCCGGGTCAGCCGGGTCCTTCTTCTTCGTCTTCTTTTCAGACTGGGCAGTCGCAGTATTTTCAAACAGGAAAAAAGAGGCCTGCAGCTACAACGAATCATCCATGGCGCCTAAAGGGTAAACAGAAGAAACAAACAAAGCAGGAGTTCCACCCCAAAGCCGTTCATCTCCTTGACAAGCCTGAAGATCTGGATGAAAATGGCTTTGTTCCCGACTACACAGTTACTGACGATATGGTCCTACTGAAAGGGTATTTTGAGCTGGGGACAGGCCAGTCGGAGAGTGAAATCAGAGAGAGTATAACCGAGGTACTGAAGCAGCGTTTCCCATTTGTAAGACCAGAACATTTTGACTTTGTTAAGCGTGAGCGTAACAAAGTAACTACCCCAGTCGTTAACAAATCTCTTGAATGGAATTACAAACACGTAAAAGAATTATGTGGTCAGGGAAAGCTTTACATTCGTTTGAATGTCTTGAGAGAAGTCATCGACGCATGTGAAGAACCATCACCCACAGGAACTAAAGATGACGACGATGATGACTTGATGAGGTCACCTTTTTCACTGACCATGCCCAAGAAATTTGAAAGTTCGACAGGAAATGGATCCATTGCAGAATATGGACAGTCGGAAACAAGCCTCACTAGCATGGGTGTAAGTGCATCTGGATATGGGGCATCTACCTCTGCTGATTTAGTGGTGGCCTCCATTGCTGGTCCAAGCAGTCAGAGTGATAAGGAAACACTGCGAGAGCTGCTGCCATCTGCAAGTGATGAACAACTTGACAATGCACTCCAAGAATTTGGTGGTCTTGATTCAGCAGCAGATGCTCTTCTTGAGGGGGATTCCCTTCAGGGAGACTCTAATACAGCAGTGTGTGAGTCAATAGTCCAGATCATCGAAATCCTGGGGAAAAAGTTGACAGGAAAAAGAAAGAAACTAGAAGTTGATGAAGGTGATCTTGTTCAAGATGCAGTGGTCTACTACAAGTCAATTCAGTTTGATGCTTCCTGCCCTTTGAGAATTACCTATCAAGGCCAACCTGCCATAGACAGTGGGGGAGTAATGAGGCAGTTTTATTCTGACTTATTTGAAGGTTTAGTAGAGGGCAAGTTAATGGTGCTGTTTGAAGGTGAAAATGCCCACAAGGTGCCAAGTTACCAACCACAGGCTGTTATGAGTGGAATGTTTGAAATGGTTGGAAAAATGATTGCCCATTCTCTTGTGCAAGGAGGCCCAGGTTTTCCATGTCTGGCTCTGCCATGTTTCTATTACCTTGTGACTGGGGATGTTATGTGTGCATTTGCATACTGCAATGTTTGGGATATTCCAGATCCATTTTCTAGGAACATAGTCATGCAGGTAAATGCCCAGTACATTATGAGTTTATTTTTAGGTTAACTTTTAACAGTAAATCCAGTAAGTGTACACTGCATCTCACAAACACCACATTACAACCATCCATTGTCTAATAGTTTGTGGTAAAGTTAATATTGGATAAGACTCCTTAATTAGCCATGTTCTAAACGAGCAGGGGACTGGGTACAAATTTTTAAAATCGAATGAATTGAAAAATGGACATCGTCATCTGAAAGAGCATCCAAATTATTACCGGTAGTAAATTCACTGTATTTCATTATCATTGGTTTAATTTCAAAGGCATGGTTCACTTTTAAAATACACCAAAATAAGAGAGTGTAGCATGGATTGGAGGGGCAGCTGTCCCTCCAATACATACTATTAAGCTCTCTTATTTTAGCGATTATCAAAAGTGTACCATGCCTTATAAAAGGGCCTATCTTTTGCCCACACCTACAATTCATAGATAATAAGACTTCTCCAGCCAGTACATATAGGTTTCTAGTCATATCTGCAACATTTATTTCTATTTTTGCTTATTCATACAAAGCTGATGGATGCCAGTGATGATGATGAACTGGCAGAGCTAGCCAAGAGTGATGAAGTAATTAATCTGTTGGCTCATTGTGGAGAGACAAGTGTTCTGCAGGTACCATTTGCTTTGACTATATTTTTATTTATATTGTTCTGCCCTGCATGCTACCGCTGACATTGTGTACCCCCCGTGCTGACAGCCAGGCCCAGCCTTCTAATGATACCCCTGCAATTACTGTTTTTTTTTTTTTTTTTTTTTGCTCACTTAAACGTTGAACTTGCCTACAAATGTTGATTTATTGTGACAGGCATGCAACTTTCATTCTCTAGTTTATTCAGTTTTTATTTCATTCAATATATCCTGTACTGTGTATTGTTCTAGTTTCTACCCTTCCTTCCCACCCTTTGGTGGGTGGAGAAGTTAGAAGTTGATATCTATTATTTCCCACATTCCAAATTATACTTACTATCAATTGTATTAAGTTGATTTGTTCAAAGCCAGTAAAGTATCTGCTTATATATCATTGTTTGCTCAAGTTGTTTGAGTTTGTACAATATTCTATTTCAGATGTCTACAAAAGGGAAAATAATTCAGTCAATAGTGATGTATGAGGTCATTTCAAAGCGAAAAATGGCATTGGATCAGTTGAGAAAAGGATTGACAACCCTTGGTGTCCTTGATGAGATGTCAAAGCACCCACATCTTTTTGAAAATGTGTTCACCTTTAAACCTGTTGAGCTGACACCCACCACAGTTAAAGATTGTCTCAAATATCCAGATGAATTAAGCAAGCAAGCACAGGACACCAAGATGATGATGACCAGATTTGTTGACCAGTTGTCAAGTGCCAGGTTGATGCAATTTATGCAGTACTGTACTGGAAGCAAGACAATGCCTTCAGTTCAGAATTTTGTAATAAATGTAAATTTTCATAGTGAAAGTTACATCTCCTCATCAACATGTACCTTTACATTGTTATTACCTGATCATTTTCCCTCTTATGGTCTGTTTGAACTTTCACTGGATTCAGCCTTTTCTTCATCTGGAAAGTCTTTTACCTCAGTGTAAACAAAAACACTGCCCTAAATTTATACATTTAGAGGCTCTTATGTAAGCAAGACTTATGGATAGGTTGCTGTTTGTGTACTGTTAGGTTTACCGAAAAGAGGTCATTACTGAGTTGTTGTTGGTAACCTTCTATGGAATTTGAAAGATGTAGTAATTGGATTTGCCACTTTAAAGTCAAAGATGACTTGCAACAGTTTTCATGCCTTTGTTTTGATGGATTGAAAGTACTGACCCATATCAGATCCCATGATCTGGGTACAATAGTGTTGATGTTCAATCACTGATCAATTTAGTTGTGTTATGCCAGCATTAAAACATTGAAAAAGCCTTGCCATTTCTAGTATAAACTCATTGGTATGTATTGTCTTTAGCTGCTGATTCTAGTTGGAAATGATATGTTTTGCCAAACAAAATTCCTTACATTATTTTGTTATTGAACATTACATGTAAAATGGTATTATTGTAATAAATATTAATCATTAGTGACCTGTTCTTTAACAATTAATTGTGATAGGTGGACTATCACAAGCAATAGTTTCCCCTCTATGCAAAATATTAACAATAGCACTAGTTTTAGGATCACTGACAATGCACGATGTTCCATTCCACAATGTATCAAACCACAACTACAAAGTGCAAATTAGCATTTAGCAACCTAAAACAATATAGACCTCAACATGAGGAATAAATTACAGAGTTTGTGAGTTTTTCCCCATGGCCCAGAGCCTCGCAGTGACATCTCTTGTTTTAGGCTGAACTTTAAAATATCGAAATTGGGCTGTTGTGGAAGATGCCACATAACACTGTCCTCCCAAGCATCAATTTACATACTTGTGTTTCTGATTTTAGGGAAAAAATACAGTGTTTAGTTCTCTATAAGTAAGTATTTCATTGAGGAGCGTGGTTGGAAAGCAAGTTTTCCAGGAACTCAAGGGCCCTCTGGAAAATATCTATGGCAAAAGCACTTGAATTCTCAAGTGGATCAATTTCATTTGTTAGCCTAGAGATAATGTCATCTGGTAGATTCAAATCCACTTCATTGACTTTAACAGTAGACAGACCATCATCTGGTGGAGGTGGTGCGTTAGGGTCAAAACCAAACCACTCATAGTCATCGCCACTGACATTAACATCACTTCTCACATCAGCCACTGCAACAAGTCTTCCGTTCACCCTGTCTATCATTCCATTAGACCAGATTTGTTCCGGACTCCAATTTCTTTCAGTTCTTATGGGGTGCTTGTTCCAGGCCTCAACAAAACTAGCAATTGCAGCATTAATTCTAGGCAAGTAAACATAATGCAGAACAAACAAATGAAGGGGATTGGCGATGTCAAGCAAACCAGATTCCTCCAAGGATTTGAAGGTGTAGTAAAACACATTACCGAAACATCGAAACACATCACGCCATAACCGCTCTATTCTCTGATTACGTGTAGAGCTTCCAACAAGTGCAGATCCACGATCTTGGCCTCGAAATGCAATCATGCGTTCCCATACCAAAACGTTTTCACCTCCATGGTCAGTCCGTACTCTAGATGGCCACGAGTACCTTTCGACACCCTGCAGAAAAAGGCCTTCAACAGTCTCCTTTCTGTTGTTTGTAGAACACTTCAAAAAACAAATTAAACGAGAGTAGCCATCTATACAACCGTGTATAACGAAACCCCATGTAATCAAACTGTGATGGCCGTCTATATGCCATAAACTGTTAGGACCAGGCACTGAATAAGCTCTCCTAGAAATTACTGTTGCCCATCTCAAACGGCAGTTGATCGGATCAACTCGTGAACTGCTGGCCCGAATACGATCCCTTTGAACATTGATCCCCATTCTTCTCAAGTGGCCACGAACCATTGAGTAACCCACAAGGCCTCCTTGCACGCTCATGAAAGCACGCACAATATCATCAAGATTCGTATTTGTGATATTTGTAAAGCCAGTTTCCTCAGTAATACCAAGTTCTCGTACCCGTCGCCACAGGGTCCATCGCGAAACTAGAAGAAGTCCGGCGATGTCTTTCCACTTGAATCCTAAAGCCCGAAAGTGTAACAAAGTCTCTTCATCGATCTCGTACTTTGGTCTTCCCGGTCCTCTGTTTACGGTACGCTCCGGCGGACTTAGCAGATAAACTGCTAAGTGGGTACAATTTGGAGTGTTGGTTAGCTCCATTTCTGTCAATTTTCGACACCAAAGATGATACAGTACTCTCAAATTATTAGCAACCTCGGTCAACTCTGCTTTGTGCTCGTTAACAACCGGTAATACGTTTTCCACAAATTTTGCTGCTGCGTCTAAACGATTGATAGCCCACTCAATAAATGATCGGGAAGTGCTATTTTCTCCCTCTTCACAAATGTTTAACACACTTAAAACATCCTCAAAGCAATCCATGAAAGATTGCTCGTCTACTGTTCTAGTAGCCATTTTGATTTTTGGCGGGAATCAATCAGGTTTTGTGCCGGGAAGGGAATGGGTTCCATGTTTGGGATTGGTGGGTGGGGAGGGACGGGGTATTTTGTTGAATGAAGAGATTTACAATGTCCGGGAACTTAACTCACAAAACAGTCATGATTTTTGTTGAATGAAAAAAGTCTGTATTGAAGTTGAACAGTTATTTTTGTTGAGTGTTAAATAAATATGACAGTTGAAGTTGAACAAATATTGTTGTTGAATGAAAATAATTTTAGTTGAAGTTGAACAAATATTGTTGTTGAACGAAAATAATTTAAGTTGAAGTTGAAGGAAAATGCGCATTGTTGAATATAAATATAAAACGTTGAATACGAATATATCTTGTTGAACATAAATAAAAGTTGTTGAATATAAATATGCAAGTTGTTGAATTTTGCAACATTTGGCCAACCATATTCCACATACCATTCCGCAAACTCTTTCCACCTTTTACCCTCACCGATTTCAAACACAATTAATGTATGTTCCGGCTGACAGACCTCACGGCTCTTGCGGTCGTTCAGTCTTGAGCTCCGCCCCGTGACGACATAGTTAACTATAAAGTCTGCTGATTGCACCAAAACATTAGTTATCGCATTAAAGATTCTCTCAAACAAATCTACTCAAGATGGTTGATTCGATAGTCATGGTCGTGCTGAAATCCACAGCTGGCTGGCTTTTTAACAGAGGTCGAAATTATACAGCGAAAAGGCTGCGGTCAGATGGCGGTATGTTTAATCATAGGCTTAGTATGCTGATAGAGAGCGACTTTAGTGCCATCAAGAACGAACTTGAAGCTGAAAGAAGAAAAGATCTTCTAGATAGTATCAGCCGCTTTGAAGAAGGAAGAATTATATCAGTGCGGCATCAGAAAGTCACAAGCCCAAGTGACACTGTGGACGGTCCAACAAACCCCAAGAGAGGGCGATCGTCTAAAGCACAGGCCATAGAACTAGGTGCCCTAGCATCAGTGGCAGTTTCCAGAGTTGATATAAAAGCCGTCTCAAACTATGATTGCAATCATACTGCGAGAAAAAGGTTTCAGGAAGCCCGTCAAAAATCAGGCTCAGCTCTCAGTAACTCCGCTCTGTCGAACAGTGATAGCGTCCTCGCTACTGGAATTAAGATTTTGGCGACATTGTTAGAAACGGAAGATTCAACCTTGGCACTTAATCTTTGCAGATACGACCTACAAAAAATACATTATCGTGTTGCAGGGGAATTTAAGACAGAGTTAGAAGATGTTCCTAAAGTGAGTCCCAAAAAGCTGAAGAAAAATCCTGAAAACAGGGAAATTATGTGGTATGTTTGTCGCTTAAATCAATACGTGTTTGATGTGGCACAGAAGGTTGGCGGAGACGCATTTCGAGAGCTCTTCATCTGGCCGTGTGTTGAAATCAGCAGTGGAACCGGCAACGAGAAACAAGAAATCGATCCTCTGCGTGATCCCAGACTAGACAAAATTTTTCGTAAGGAACGAAGGGAATCCTGTTCTGTGGTTTGGTCGTTTGGCCAGAAGGGTTCGAAAAAACAACACAAGCTAAATCTCCCAAGTAGCATCGCTGCAAGCAGCGAAGGTTGGTTCCTAATTGTAGACAACGGTGAACCCAAACTGTTCGACAACAGGGGCAAATTCCAGAAATGTCTCCCTATTCGGCATGATGCAGATATACGATATCATGTAGTAGATGGTGATATTGACGAAAACGGGAATGTATATTTACTGGTTTCGTTGACCAACGACACACAGAACCCGGATGAAGTTCAAGTGTTCGATAAGGATGGGAACGCTAAGCTGCAAGACAACTTTCAACTTGTCCGTGAGAACAAGTACAAAGCCTGCAAACTGGCAGTGAACCAGAATGAAGTGCTCGTATTAAAGAGAGAACTCGACAGGGATCTCCATTCCAAGATTGAAATATACCAAACCAAAAGCGATAAATGTCAGTTTACAGGCCATTTGGGCGAGGGCATTTTGGTCAATGCGGAAGATATCGTTTGCGAAAATGACCGTTACATTTTTGTTTTGGATAATTGCGAAACTCGACCTGACAAGAAGTGCGTTCGTGAATTCATTCAACTGAAGGCATACGACAGTTTTGTGGTTGATTACAGCTCTAGTGCCGTATCCTTCCATCGGGCGAGTGGACACATTGTGATTGCTTCAAAAAATGAACAAAATCTGTGGTTGTCTTTTTACACAACTGATGGCAAAATAAAGCGCATCTACTCGCTCAACGAAGCTGAGATTGTTTCAAACCCAAGCATAACAGTCACCACAAAAGGTCGTATCGCCGTGGCGCTCGCACAGAATGTCCATAACAGAAGGCAGGGGAAGGTTATTGTTTACTAAGAGAAAACGTACATTTGACAAATGTAGTGAGCTGTGTTGTCTGAAAGTCAACTAGTTAGCACTGATCAATGAACTATTATTCCGTCTAGCTGTGAACGAGTTCAATTTTGTAAACAAGCAACATGTGTTCAGAGTGAACTGGCAAGTTTGTAAAGCAGTTACGTGTTATACTCAAAGGCATTATCTGCATTCCATCAGTTCGTAATAAAGCTTACACTACTGATAACCAGGTATGATCGAGTTTGACAAACCAAGATCGCGTGATACTAAATAGTAATATCTAACATGTTATCAGCTTGCAATGCAGGGTAGATGTATAACGGTACTCAACCAGGTGTGAACAAGTTTTGTAAATGTATAACGTTTGATGCTTAAAAAGGCTATATACATTGTACGAGTTATAACTCAAAGTGACTAGCGCTTTTCATGACATAACATAAGTTAGTAATACAGCTTAGTTAACTAGCTGTGAATACGATGTATAAACCAGCCTCATAAAGTGATACACAGTAGTAAGTAAGGTCTACATAATTGTAACATTTGGTAAGAGAGCTGTCGAAAGTAATTGGTAATTGTTTTGGTTTTGGATTATTTTTTTTCTCTGATTGGCTAGCAAACCTCGCGCTATTTTCTCAACCAAAACCAAAACCAATCGTGATTTACTCTCAGCGTTTTTCCGCGCTTGGCGCCGGTTAAATGAATTGGCTTCGAGATCTGCTTGGTTCATTGTGTTGTTTACATATCTCATGATTGCGGCTTTGGTTTTGGTTTTAAACACCCAAATGAAAACCACTCTATGCTGTAGTTTATAATATAACCAGATATGGACAAGAATTTCCAACCTAGTAAACGTGTTATTCTGAATAGCAATATCTAAACTGATTGTATCAATCATTCAGGCGTGACACAATAATAAGGTTTGCTAAAATATTTTGTATTTTAGTGGTTACTGATTCCCGTCACGAGGTCTAAAACTGTCTGGGGGTCCTCGCCAACGATTGTCGTTTTAAAATGGAGCGTTCTTCAAGTAATCGTTCTGAGTTTGCTTGCATGTACAGAAATAATATTGTGCTTGTAAATGATAATCAATGCCGCGAGAAGTCCTATGCAGTATACAGGGTGCATGTTTGTCATACTAGTAGTTTCAGTGGTCTAGAGCATCCGAACTAGTAATCGCAAGGTAAAAGTTTCGACTGCTGTTGGGAGAACACGAATTTTTTTTGCATTTTTCACGTATTTCTTTTTTAAAGGAAGTTTAGATAGTTTTCAGTAACAAGAGTTGTTGTGAAAAAATTATCTGAGGGAAATGACGAAATCATGAACTCACGGTTACTCAGGAAGTTTTAAGCTTGTTGCCAGGCAATTAACAGCAAAGGACCTTTTTTTTGTTGATATTGGCTGAGGTCACACTAGAGGCTTTACCATGGTAAAAATTGCTTTACCAAGGTAAATTGCGCAACCAGCTAGTTACCGTAGTAACGCTTTCCATGTGCACTTTTTCGCATGATCAGTAAACTTATTCGTGACGAGTACAATAAATGTTAACATGTCGCGACAGTTCATATTGGCTGTAAGTTACTGAACTGTGACTTGGCGAGTAATGGATCAACAAGAGAGAGTTGTATTTCCAATTGTTCCCATTTTGCTTTTAATTCTGCTGCTTAGACGAGCACGTAGAATTCGCTAAGTGCTTGGCTCAACTCGGGTCAATGGCTTATCAATACAAGTTTGTTGAGTCATTCATATTTTCGGCATTCAGTTTGTTTTGTGAAAATTATTTCGTGATTTTCACCAACTCGCGGTTTTCAATATTGAAGCTGCCTTTGCTCGTTTGGTTACATGAGTTACACTGTTCGGTTAGTCTGAAATTCCGGCTGTAAGTTAGCTAATTTTTCAGCTCGTTCTTCCTCCCTTCTGCGTGTCCCCTGAAGCGTTGAATTCATTAACGTCAACATCAAAGCACTAATTTCTGGAATTTGCTATTTTGAAACTAAACTGTTGGATCGAAAATGATGACTAATGTTGCACTTAACCACGCCGGTCTGGCCACTTTTGTGTCGTTATAACGGTGTCATTTTAAAGCGAAACTCGACGCTAAAAGTAAGGCTTTAACATCTGTTTAATGTTTGATTCACGCTTTAGTACAATGCTTTCACTTATTTGAGATAAACTGACGTAGTCTGTCGTTCTCTTTTGTTTTGTGGATTTTATTCAGTCAGTCTACCTGACAAAAAGATTTTTATGAACGCTTTAATTTCGCAAATGTGACAAATGGCGAAGCACACCTGAAGACACGTCGTAAGAATATCGAAAATCACCGTATTTATTATTATCGACATCGAAAAACTACTAGTTGACACCATGGTCCATGTTTTGTGACTTCATTATTCAAGATAGTGCTTATGCTCAATGGATAAATAAACGAGTTTGGAGGCTGTTCAAGAGAAGTACAGGAAAATAGTAAATTCTTGGGATTAGGAAAATTAAGCTTCATTCAAAATATAATTTATTCAATTATGAGTGTGGAATACACCTGCCTCCTCTTGTTTCAAGTGGTCACGTGAGTAGCATCGAAGAACTGTTATTTCTCGCGAATATCGATATTCAATTCAGGAAAACCCCAGTATCAATGATATCGAATATTTGCTGTCGATATCGGCCAAGCATTATTTTTGAGCCGTGGTATATATAATTGAGTGTCGTAAAACCAAAATCAGAGTAATTACTCTGTCCAATCACAACAGACATTGACAGCGTAATAAACCAATCAGAATTCGAAGCAAATACATGTAACCGGCGCCAAGCGCAGGAAAACGTGTGCGAGCGAGGCACGATTGGTTTTCGTTTGGCTTCTCATTGGTTGAAAAAGTGGTGCGGAGTTGTCGAACTAATCACAGAGAATATATTTTTTGCCGTGTTGGTTTGAAAGAGAAAACCGGCAATTTTAAAGGTAAGCTCTGAAATTGGAGATGGTTTAAGGTTTAAGGACGGTGGTACCGTGCACCTCTGCGGATCAAGATATACACATTTCTGTGCTTACTTTTGGAGCGGTTCTCAATTGAGGCCCCGTCCACTCGTACACAAAGTTTTCTGTCCACACCAGAACCACACGTGAACGATTATCCCCCAACAAATCGTTTACGCCTATCCACACGTAAGCAATAGAAAAGTCGCAAATGCATAACTGAAGAATAAAATGAGGCCTTCTGGGAATCAGAATTGCTATGAAATCTTGACTGAGCATGCGTACATGCTCCGTAACGTAAGCGTTTACAAGTTGTGTTGTCTACACGAGAGTAGATCATTGTGCCGGTTGTTGTGCGTTTACAAATTTATCCACTCTGGTGGTCGTTTCGAAAATATCCGTTTTTAGAGATCGTTTACGTCGTTTACGTGTGGAAGGGAGGCCTAAACGCACAATACGTTTATGAATGCATTTACGAATGTAAACGTATTCGTGTGGACGGGGCCTGAGGGGCCGATTACATGGCGAATTTCGGCCCGGGCTGAATTTTCAGCCCCGTTTCTTGAACAAATCTTCTTTAAGCGACGTTTGCGATTACATGAAGAAAGTTTAAGCCCGGGCTAAAATTTACAGCCCGGTTTTTGAAACCGGGCTGGAAATTTCAGCTCGGGCAAACCGGCTGAAAAACCTCATGTAATCAGAATGAAATTTCAGCCCGGGCTGAAAAGCGAGGTCACCTGGGTAGAAAAGTGACGTGGGCATGCGCAATGATTTGTTTTCAATGAAACAAGATGGCGGCTACCAGGTTTCAGTGGAATAAAGGCGATAAAATCAAAAAACTTATTCGGTGCTTGGCGAACTACAAATCGAAAATGGACTACCAGAACAGTGACTTCAACGCAGATAAGGTGAAGCAATATAAAGCTGCTCGGGAAGCGATGGCCCGAATATATGAGGAGGAACCGACCTTTCGTTTGCGCTCCATCATCTTGTCAGCTGCCACCATCCCAAAAAATTGGAAATTGAGTGCTAACAAAAGGCTGAATTGCGAGGGAAGCAACGCCCCGATTTTCACAAGTCGAATATTTGACGCCATTTTGATTTCTGTTCACTCTTTCCGCCAAATTTCAAATTTGGCGCACGGGCTGAAATTCGCCATGTAATCGCAACAAAATTCCAGCCCGCCTACCGGGATGAAATTTCAGCCCGGGCTGAAATTCACCATGTAATCAGCCCCTGGGTGTCGAAAGTTCACAAAATTAATGGTGAATCGTGCCTTGCTCTCACGCGTTTTCCCGCGCTTGGCGCCGGTTGCATGTATTTACTCCGAGTTTTGATTGGTTTATTGCGTTGTTTCCGTCTTCCGTAATTGGCCAAAGTAATTACTTTGGCTTTGTCTTTGCTCTCATTGTCTATGTATTTATTAAACAATACGACAACACTCGAAATATTTCTGACAAAACTGTTTTGCGTTCTTTTTAATCTATTCTATGCATTCTGTTTCGGCGTGAGTGATGAAAATTTTGAGATACAAATTGAGAACCCGTGCAGGTCAAAAACTTATAGAATTTACGTTTGAAAGCTCGTTGTTTCATGCAGTATTTTCGGACGGTTAATTAAAAATCTTTTTTCTTGATTGTAATTCCATTGCTACAGCTTGAAATAGGACAATGTATGCACGTGCGTGGTCACAAATTATCATAATTATATTCACAGCCTCAGAAGGTGCGAACGTGCCCAAGGTTGAAAACATATTATTGACTTGTACGATCGTCAGAGACAGAAAACGACTATCCTGTACCAAGTTTTCGTCAGGGATATAACATTTCAGGACAAGATAAACGAAGCACTGGTGGTAAAGTTTCTGTACTTTATTGCGTCGACGAAGGAGACGCTTCCTAATCGAAGTCGTCCCAATACTGTCCATCATGCCCAGCGCGCATGTTCCTTAGCGCAAAAAATCGACAAAAATATGTCGGTGCAAAATCGCACCGTCACAATAGCATAATGAATATGACAGTCCATCATGCCCAGCGCGTTTCGTACCCAGTGCCTACCGCTGTAAATGTTCAGCGGCAGCAGCCTACCGCTGCAAATGTTCCTAAGCGCGAGTAATCGAGAAAAGAGGTTGTATATCGGATGGGATTGATATAAAAATAGATATTAATAATGTTTTGAAAAAACACACATATATACACACACACACACGCGCGTTTCGGGTATATAACCCTTTTTCAGTGTGGAGAAAACCGCTTTTCGTACTTAGAACCTACCTCTGTGCACATGCATATTATAAAGCGCGAGAAATCGAGAAAAGAGGTTGTGTATCGGATGTGATTTTTATAAAAATAAATATCAAAAGGTGTCAAAAATGGTTTTAAAAAACATAGACGTTTCTTCAGTGTGGTCATGTCATGCATCTCCGAGGAACTTTGCTTTCACCGTTCATTATAAAAACGTCACAATAGCATCTTGACATCCCGCGCGCGTTTCGTACCGTTCCTCGTGGTTTCCCTTTGAAAAGTACAAGACAAGGTAAGATCCTTTTCTTTCTGAAATATTCGCCGCATCCTTGGTAGGATGCCCTATAAACACCTGGGACTGGTAGCATAAAACGTTTCTAACGGCTGTTGACAATTGTTCCCAGACAATAACCTAATGTTTTGCAACTATACTTACAGGTTCCTGTAATCTTAACATGATTAATGCAACCCAGTAGGGTGCCTAAGGGCCTAAGTCGACGCACTATAATCTTCGATTACTACTAGTTCTAATTGTGATGTGACAGAACCCGAATTGCCAAAAAACTTTAACAAAGAAGATTGACTGCTTCAAAGTCCAATCTTTAAGCCAATTGAAAAGTAATTACGACGTGAGACAAAGGATAATTTTTGTTTATAATTATATTCTATCACGATGACCAATGATCCCTTTCAGAGTATTAACTTTGAACAAGACTTGAAATTGAAAACATTGCTGGCATGTCACACTACAAAAAAGATTATGATTTACCACTAGATAATGCAATTATTTAAGAACAACAGCAACAACTTTATTGATTAGAATAAATAATAAAATTACATTCAACTTAAGGCTTCTCAAGCTGAAAACTTGGACACAAAAACTGTTGCAATTCCAACTTGAGAAGCTAAAACTGACATCATGGTTTATGTGCGATCCGCCAGGTAAAAGACGATCAGGATATACTCGGCTTATCATGTGCCACCCCTACAAATTTTGAGGGCAAAAACAACAACAACAACAACAACAACAACTATATTTCACATTTCCTAGCATTTTCACAATTTTCAAATTGTTGTATACTACAGACTTTCATAAAGAATATACAATTACACTGAATATATGTTATATATAAGGAAATGCCTAGCAGCTAGATAACCGCAAGGTTTTCAAGTTAGCAGCTAGTTCTTTGCAAGCAGTTACGGAAGTGCGAGACATCACAATTACAGATGCCTGCACTTAGTAATGGCAGCCGAAAATTTGGCAAGCATTTAGAAGCACGTGCGGCCGCCATTGCGCGATATGCAAATTCAGAGATGAGAAGATTTAGGAGTAAATACCTACCGCAGAAAATTTTGGCTTATGAATTTATCCATAGCAAGGGTTCTACCCGACCTTAAGCTTGAACAGCATAATTGCATGACGACCACTGACAGAAAATATTCCATGCCATTCAATTTTGTTGTACTTGAATTCATAGCCTACGACGTATACAGCTATTTTAATTAACGTTGTCGGATCAAAGTTTAAAGCTTAAAGCCATCTTCAAAGAGGCTGCCACCTCATCCATTTGATATCCTTACATTTCTTTCATCCAAATGGCTCGCTATCGTATATCTTCACTGGACGGACGAGGCATTGCTGATTTTGATGAACTTATTCAAAAAAAATCCACAAAATCTTGACTGGTCTTGTCTTATAGCTTTATACTTTGATCCGACAACTTTAATTAAAATAGCTGTAAACGCAGGCAAACAAATAAGGAAGTGAGTTGTATCGCATAATACATCTTAAGTACCAATTGCCAATCAGATCGCTGAAAACTGCGATGTGATGTGTTGAGTACTCTATAAAAGCAGATATACTGCGCTTTAGTAAGTACACCCTCCTGCTCCCCTCCCACCCCACCCCCAGTCCATCAACAAGACCATAGTTCTTTAAGCATCAGTCATCTGTAAGCGTCAGGCACTGCTGGAATAGACTGTTGCATTACACTTTAGATTCTCTGTTATCTTCCGATTCAGAAGATCTGACCTCCTTCATTCTCAGGGGCACCAGCTCGCTCCAGGAACTTCTTGTTTCGCAACAGCTAGGCAGACATTCTAATTTGCACTTCTTTTGGGTTCTTTTATCGTGAACATCTCCCCACACTACTCGCCAAGGATCCATAGGGCTTCCTGTAGAAATTCGCGGGTACATTTCTCTGAACGTTTTGTAGGCTTGGATGTAATGCCAGTTGTTACCCTCTTTCCAATCCTCTGCTTTGTAGCCTGAAAGGAAATTATTAGATTTTAAGTGATGTTTAAACCACGAGCAGAAGTGTTTTATCGGTATTTAAAACCGCGAGGCGCAGCCGAGTGGTTTTAGACTCGATAAAGCACGCGCTGTGAGTTTTTTGAACGGTTTCGAAAACGTTCCTAGAAAAGCGTGTGTCAAGCGTGTGTTCCTAGAAAAGCGTGCGTGCTTTTGTGAACGTTGGAAATTAGCACACGAGAAAAATATTAAACACCGCATACTAATAAGGAGGAGGTTTATCGGGTTTTAAAGCCACTGCACGTGATGTTTTATCGACCATTTGATAGGTCAATGAGCTTATGAATTTATTATTGAGTGTTTGGATAGATTTTAAAAGCGGATGTGGGGAAGTCGGACGAGTTGTTAGGGTAGGTTGATTGAGTCCTGGTTTCTCTGAACAACGTGTTTTGCACTGGGACAACGCACTTTTTTCATTGCGCACTGAGCCTCCCCAATGGATTGTATCAATGGTTACCATTTAGGGAACTGGTCATAACAAGTTTGTTACAAGTTAAGGGGACCCACCTTGTCTGGGCATTTAGGAGGTTATCAAAGACACAATTATCTCATGAACATTCCCGACAAAATTTTACTGGCTATACAATTTGACTTGAAACAGCTAAATATTCAACTATCAAGAGTCAGCATTGCTAGACAGTCATTTTTTACTGCTGGATAGAGGGGTGGCTATGCAATAAAGACACCATCTTATGAGATTGAGGAAGCGGGGTGCAGGCAGAGACCATCATCTATTTAGTGGTTTGGTGTCCTGTTCGAGTATAGTAGTTTTGACCACTTCCCTTAACCACAAATGTCGGCACACACGAGTAGATTAGTTGAAGCTAGGAACTGTTACTTTAAAAGATTTCCAGGGTGAGTCCCTTTGTGTGAACTAACTGTCCTATTTTTGTAACAAAATATAGTCACGGCGACCAAAAGCTTGGTTCCTCTGACTTGTCCCTCCCATTCATGGGGCTGATTCACGGGAACTCTTCAAAATTTGCTTGTTCCCTCGTCTTTATTTTTTGTGCAACTTGTTTCTGCGACTAAATAAATCAACCAATCACAAACGAAATCGTTTTTGACTATCCATGCCACCAGTTTCCGCGCGTGAACGCAAAATTGTCCAATTGCCCTCGTGACTAGTCCGGGAAAGTTGTTTTTTTCGTCTGTGTCACGTGTGTGCGACCTATCGCTGAGAATTTTGTCGTAAGGACTCTTTATACAACCAAAAACCGAAAGGTTGAAAAAAGGTTTGGGTTATCTCTGGGATGGAGATTAAATATTAATTATACCCTTAGTTATTGGCATTCAGCTTTAATTGACACGGATAGTTTTGCGTTCCCCCAATCGACCTTCCAAACCTACAATCCAACAAAATAGCGTTGCCAGTGAACATTTGTATTCTGCATATCTATAACCACTTCTCCATAAGCTTCGTTGTGCTGTCATTGCGAATTTTTGAAAGTACCCCCCCACGCAATGTTGATAGCAACTGAAATCATTCGGACTAGTGTAGATAAACACAGCAACATAACAACATTGCTTGTGGGGGGGGGGGGGGGGGGGAGTCTCACTCAAAGGCCAGGTGACTAGGCACACTGAATTCCGTCTTCCCTTCCGCCGGCGAATTATGCTACGTTGGAGAGGGAAAAATAATTTTTTACATTGTCACCTTCAAATATTTCCTCGACTGTCTTCTTTCCTATCATTTCTGGAACTCCGTCGTGGTACATTGTAACCTTTTCCTCATTCCTGCCATATTCACCTGTCCTTGGGTCTTTGTCCAGATTGGCATCCTCATACGAGGCCCCCATTTGCTCAATGAACGCTTTCTTAGCTCCCAGGGCCTCTCGCCTTTCATATGAGTAGAGATCTGGAAACAAGAAAATAAATATATGTTTCATCGAAAGCTAACGCCCAGAGAGAGGGGTGGGGTGGGGGTGGAAGGAAGTTGTGATTTAAGTCATAATATTTTTAAAACACCCTCAACATACCTATAAGCCCAAACTATGCATAGACAAAGTACCCACGAACAAAATGCAATGTCATCTTTATGCAAAACAAACAAGAAAAAGAAAATACCTTCTAGTATCTAACTGTCATAATGGCTGACAAGTTCACTGGCTTGAAAAATTGCTTTACACAGGCCCTCCCCGGTGCTTTCAACCCGACTCCCTCTAACATAGTGAAGCATTTTCCAGCGGTTCTTAACGCGGCCTTTCAAAATGGGGGCTAATTCCTAATGGATTTTCCAATCGGCAAAGAAGAGCTTATGTTATATTAAACTCTTTTTTAGATAGAAGATTTTTCTGTCGTTTTTAGATCGCTAGACTTCCGTTTGAGTGTAAATATTGGTCAATCTCGTGCCCATAGCACTCAGGCTATTTGGCCAGCGGTTGGTCGCCAGGAGAGACTCTGGGGAACTGGCAGAACAATGCATACCGTTACGGGGCAGCCAATCAAAAAGAGAGTCTCTCCTGGCGACTAACCGCTAGCCAAAGATCCTGAGGACTCTGGGTACGAGATTGTCCGATTCGAAGGAGTTGCGAAAATCGAGCCTAGACTTTTGGTCAAGTTCCGGCCTACCTCTTTCCAACACTTAGACCACCCACTATCCCTGCGTTTATATATTTAACGTACACTTCCTCTTACTTACTGTCCATGAGGAGATTGTCTTTAAGAAAACAATTCCTCCATACTATCAGGGCAGTTCCAAGAATAACGAGACCAACAAGAACAATCCAAGCCAAGACTTGTGACTGGCTTTTGCACTGAACAATTTGCTGCTCGCTTGTTCCATTGTTTCCTGGGGCGGTAAGTGGTCCGAGCTTGGCACAAACAAAATAATCTTCCTCGAGAAAAGCCACCGTCAACCAAACGGCCGGACCGACGCAAGCCTTCAGCAAACTCGGCAAAAGGCGAGCGACGCAATCCCCTCGTCGCCTGTATCGTTTCACAAACAGTCTCGAAGATAACTTCCATATCTCGCCAATGACCAACAAATTCACGCCAAAAAGGATGACAACTGGAGCAAATAAGAACGTAAAGCCATATTGCTGGTAATTCTTCTCCGGGCAGTTAAAAGCTTTAGCATTCAGAAGTCGTTCAAGTCCGTAAGTCGATGCCGCTACAACAAGGTTTCGGAGTGTTATGGAGTTGCTTTGAATCAAGCTGAACGCTCTGTTAAGTTTGGAAGTTTTTTTCAGTGATTTCGCCACTAAATCTGGGATTTCCGACTTGCTATATTCTTCAGGTTTTGCTTCGTTCGGCGCATCGACTCTTCTCTCTTCCATTTTTTCGATATTTATAGCCATATCACTTTCCGGTTTTGCTTCTTTTTCGACAGGAGCAATCTCAGTAGCCATTGTCAAATCCGTGTAATTGTCGATTCACTCTTGAGAAAAAACACGACCTGAAGTGCTCTGTGTTAAAATGCGAGGCTCAATATCGCGCTCAAGAGGTGAAACATAATGCTGTTTCGAATAGTATTACTATATCCGCTTCGATCTGTTTTGCATATTTCTTTCAGTTTCCAAATATCATTTTAGTCACACTGCACTAATAACAGCCGGTCAGGCAATTTTTGTAGCCGGGAAAAACTGAATAAATAACAAATTAGTTTTGACTAAAATCTTCAATGTTTAGCAATGATATCAAAGATTGGAGAATATTTGAAACTGAGTGAGTTATTTCTGCCACCAGAACAGCAATAATTAGTCAACTTGCCAGATAGTTTTCTGCCCTTTTACAAGTAAGGACATATTTGTTTAAGCTAATATAATTTAATCTGCTCGGATACTTTAAGTGAAATTTTAAGCTGCAGAAATTTTTAGCGATGAGAATCTTATTCCCTGAATCTAGTACTGAGCTGTTGTTTGTTTTACGAAAATGCCAGCTGACGTTTTGTCGTATTTTTAACGACTTGATATTTTCCTGTTCGAAAACGAAAGGAATTAGTTTCCGGTCGGTGTTGCGAAATTTTGAACTGCAATTTTGCCGAAGAAAACTTTCGATTTTCTTTCCAACTAAACCCGAATTCCTGAGGCGATTAAGGACTTCTGAACAGATATCCACCGAAATAAACCGTTGTATGTTGGGTGCCCCTGACTAAAGACGAACGGCACTCAAATTACTAAAAACCTCCTTTACAGGGTGTCAAAAATATTTCGTTATTTTAGTTCAGTTTCGCAGTATGTTAATTTTGTGAGCCTCCGTTTTGGCTAATAGTTTTATTTATACTTTTAGCAAAACTTTTAGCCCGAGGTTTTTCGGAGCTAAAATTGCAAAAAAAAAAAAAAATGAATAACTAAAAAAAAATAAAATAAAATAAAACAATAATAATAATAATAATAATAATAATAATAATAATAATAATAATAATAATAATACTAATAATAATAATAGTAATAACTGAATAATAATAATAATAATTTTCAAAATGGTTTCCATAAGTTAGTATTAAAAAATGAATAAACTAAAAAAAAAAGAATAAAATAATAATAATAATAATAATAATAATAATAATAATAATAATAATAATAATAATAATAATAATACTTTATTTGGCGCATCGACATTAGTGGCCACTGTGTAATTTTAAAGACATGCAATCAGTTATTTTTCAGGCAAGCTAAGGGAATATTGTCCGATATACAAGCAAGCCAAAAAAAAGGTTTAATTATGTTATGACCTTTCGATAGTTCCTAAACCGTGCGAGGGTAAAACGCAGTGCCTCGCTATTCTGGATTCGTTATAACAGATTTCTGTTTCAGTGCGTAGCAAGCTACGCAATGGGACATCCAAAACAAAGAAAATTCAAGCTGACTCGATGAAGTCGCTTTGTTTTGGATTTCCCAGTGTGCAACTTGCTCTCCAGCGTGGCGAATTCTGTACCATGTGACCGTTCGCTGCAAAGGGCCCATTACTCTAACAAAATCACTAGGGACTGAAACAGCGCAATGAACCAATCAGAATTCGAAGCAGATACATGTAACCGGCGCGAAGCGCGGGAAAATGCGTGCGAACAAGTGAGAAAGTGGACGAGTTTTTCTAACCAATCACTGAACGAAGTTAAGCAAAACCAAAGCAAACGCGAATTACTTTTGACACTCAACTGAAACCCTCTCTATGACTTAGAACAAGTAATAATCAAAGATTAGGGAGTGCGTTCAATGATCTCGATCCCAGGCTTTGTCTCAGGCTCCTTTGTGATGTCACCGCCCCTGCAAAAAATCTGCGGGGGATGCCATTTGCACGCCCCAAGATCCATCCATTCATTCCAGCAATCAACGTTGTCCCATAGAATCTCGACTCCAATCCGTTTTATCGAGTTTTAGGAGTGCGTTCTTCCCAATCGAACGCAATAAATGCTTTAGCGTAATACTAATAATAATCAAAGGTGAATATACAGAGCTGAAATGTGACGAGAAAGCAAACACAAGTATTAGTCATATATTGCGGCTAGCTCAGGTCTGGGGAGAATAATTTTTCTTCCAGTCGGCGATCTTATCAAACAACCACCACGAGACTGAGTATCACCAAACGATTTCCCTACGTGCTCTAAATCCGTTCAAAATGTCTCTAGTATTTATTTTACTGAATTCCATCTTTTAACCAAGGCAGCTGCGTGAGAGTCGCTAGAAAAGGTTGGCGAGGGAGAAAGGAATTGCCTCACTCTTTAGCTTCCTCTTCCTAGTGCCTGCTAATACAGGATACAGGGTGCAAGGCCACAGCCACAATACGAGATTCTAGTACCATTTGGAGCTCTTTCCGTACTTTACACCCATCTTTAATTTCTCTCCTCTCACTCACGGCCTTTATATGTATAGGTGTAGCCTGCCAGGCATAGAAAAGAGCCGTCTAGAAAGCCGTCTTTCGTATGCCCTTGTCCTATTTAACTCCCTCGGCGCATCATTTTCATAGTAAAAGCCAGTAAATTTGTTTGGAAGGACCACCGCAACAAAACAATATTTCGAAAGGCACGGCCTTTCTTCTTCGGGTTTTGTTTCACAGACTGACCTTAAGGCAAAAGACGATACTATTGAAAACAGAAGGAGATGTAATTAGATACCATAACTGACATAAACTAAAGTAAAAAAAAAAAAAAGGCAAACGAACAAACAAAAACGTTCCAATTTGAAATTTGAAAATGCAACTTGCCAATAGGCATCAGCAAAACAGCTTACGTTACAACGTAGAAAACGAAAACGAAAAAAACGTAACAATCGGAAATTTGTGAAAGCATCACGACATTGGAGGTTGAAAGACGGGAAAGATGTTTATTTACCATCTATCCTATTTATACCTGGGAGTTAAGAAGTTTTACCTCTGTCGATGAGGTATGCTTTAAATTGTAACATCTTTTGTCATGGAGTCAGTTTAGTGTTTGAAATCAAATCCAGGTCATCTGGTCAAGTTACTAGTCATCCTCTAATTTCCGTCTATTTCACCCACAAGTCTTCAATGAAGTTTTATTGTTCTTTAATTAACTTTACATATTAAAAGGCAATCTGTATCTACAATAATAAACTAGCTTAATCATCATGAACGGGTTTAATTAATTAATTAATTAATTAATTAATTTAATTTTGTTTAATTGCTGTTTAAATACAAGCAAACTTTAATCCCTTTACGACCCAAGAACACTGTGAAATGCACAATTTGGTTATAATCTACAACAGGCTATAGACGGACTAATTCCCAGAATAACTTCAGGAAATAACAACAACAAAAAAGGATCAGAACTACATGGACATGCTGCTCGACATCTTTCTTTAAAAAGAGAGGTCAGTAACGCAAACCAATGAGTCCTTAGCACAGAAAAAAACCGGTATACTATCATTGCCATGCGTCGAAAAATTGCGACCAATGACAAGCGCAGGAAAAACTAAAACCGTAACAAAGCGCGGGAAAATCAGCAAGCGGTGCCAAGGGTGGGAAAACATGTAACCTTTATCAAGCGCGGGAACATATTACATGATTAGAACTACATGTACAATCACAGGCTAGAGACCGCACAACACAAAAGCCTCTGAAAGCAAATATAAGTTAATTACAAAAATTATTCAATACTGGTCTAATCTGCAGGTGTAGAGTCTTTTTGCTCTTGCTTGGTGAAGATATTATTGATGGTCCAGACATTAAAATAGCGAATCAAATTATGGTCCAAAGGCCCCAGAATATTTTAAAATAACTCCCTTCACAAACGTCCACAATCTAGATCTGATATTATTAGATAATCTTTTCTGATAACTGTCAGATTTGTGTTTACCTTAATACAGTACCTACAACCTCAGAAAATTCTCAAACCCAGGACGCCTATCTTTATTCATCATTCTTCGACGGAGAAAAAGAGACAAACATAATTAGTTTCTTTTCCTCAGCATTAAGGCACTTTGAATTTCTAAAAGACAGCGTCAGGAGAATTTCCTGGAATCTGACGCTTGTATCTTGATTTTGTTCAGTGGTCTTCAAGTGACGAAATTAAAAATATCAGCCAGTGGTGTCCTGGGAACGAGAATGAAGGCGAAGTGTCATGAGGTGCGCATGCGTCATCTTCAGTTATGCCACACACAGCATAATAATACCGAAGGACAAAACGAAAAGGAGAAAAAAATGCAGTTGCTTATTCCATCATCGCATACGTGAAATTAATTCAACGATTTTTCTTCCCTTCGAAGCTTCCTCAGCTAGTTGAAACTGTGTTTATTTAACGAGCCAAACTTAATGTTGTTTTCTGTATCTCATGAAAGGTTGACAAACAGCTTGTTGTAGCATCTCATGGCACTAATTGCTGAAGCCCACCAGTTAACTATAAAGTGTGAACGTGAAACGATGAAACAAACCAATCTAACTGCTATTCAGCTCTATCGATAACTCAAAAATGCTGCAAAATAAAAGATAATATCTCTTCGTTCGTTTGTGTTTTCAATCTTTAGGAGAGACTGCTGTTGGTTCCAGTTTTAGAGCCTCGTTCCCATCACGTGCGTGGGAACTCTCTTGTTACTTCACGTCTTAGCGACCAATCATGAGGCCAGAAAAAGAGGACTTCTCCAAAATACTGACTGGCTTGTTAGTGTTGTTTTCGATGTATATCGATACATAATGCCCTGCCTGATAGAAAATAATAAAAAAAATTATTGCCTTGTATGTATGACGCACAATCTGTTACAAGATTTCAATTTTGTGTAATAGAGCAGTTTTGATTTGAATGTCGTAGAACCAAAACCAAAGTAATTACTCTGACCAATCGCAACACACTTAACAGCGAAATGAACCAATCAGAACCCGCAACAAACACATGTAACCGGCGCCAAGCGCGGGAAAACTCGTGCGAGCGAGGCACGATTGGGTTTGGTTTTAATTCTCATTGGTTTTGAAAGTGGCGGCAATTTTCTCAACCAACCACAAAGCGTGGCAAAGCAACCAAAGCAAACGCGCATCGACTTTCGACACTCAATTGAAAACCGTTCTGGAGTATGACTATGTTTATCTTTTGACGAAAGAGAAGGCGAATAGGCCACCTGCTGTCATATTTACTTTAGAAAGGTAAAAGACATATCGAAATCAAAGGAAATCGAAAACGAGCGACAACCTTTTGTTCAAAATGGCTCAAGTCGTTTTCGGAAGCTATAAATAAGTATGTTTGGATGGCCATGGATAGGAAATGGATGGAAATTGGATTGAAACTCACCAATAAAATTGGGCCAACGGCTTCAGGTTCTTTTTACCCACGTAAATACGTGATGCAGGCTCAAGTCTCAAGATTAAATGTGTGTTACAAGTAACAAACAAACAAAGAACAAGAGACAACATAAAATGAATAAATTAGGGATATGTACCTTGAGCATCAACATTCCAGTCACTGACGCCGTAAACCTGAGACTGTTGCTCTCCATTCCTGTTATTGTAGTTAGAGACCTGAAAAACAAACGAGGACACTTTTTAAACCCCTGAAGACGAAGTAGATCACGAGAAGAAGTAAAAACGACAGCGCTGACGCAAGTGAGTCAAGTTCGTTTAATTTTTATTCGCAAAGAATGAATGTACAATGCAGGTGATGAAAATTGAAATGAAGGTGAAGTGCCCTTCGAAGTGCAGGCAGGTGTAAATTCAAAAAGAAGAAGCAATTAAAATGGACTCTGGTTTTGGGAGAGCTCTGTGGATACTGTGAATAATATTTTTGTCAATATCGTTATTGGTCTTTCGAGCTTTGGTCGCGAGACTATATAGCTACTTCAATTAACGTTGTCGGATCAAAGCTTAAAGCTTAAAAACGTCTTCAAAGAGGCTGCCACCGCATCTGTTTTATATCCTAACATTTCTTTCATCCGGCAAATGGCTCGCTATCCTATATCTTCACTGGACAGACGAGGCATAGCTGATTTTGATGAACCACACAATCTTGAGGTCTTGTCTTACAGCTTTATACTTTGATCCGACAACGTTAATTGAAATAGCTGTATACAGTATACAGTAAATATACTGCAGACACAGCGGCAAAATGAGTGCGCATACTCCGCAAATTGTGACTCGAGCGAGAATCGATTACGAATGCTCCACTTCACACCTGTTACCACAATGTTTTTTTTTGTTGAATAAGATGTGTGATGGAGGAAGTTCGAAGGAACCTTTCCTGAAAGCGACAACCTTATCTATTTTGATTTGGGCTTATCCACGCGAAATGAGAACAAGTAATGGGAATTTTAAAAATGCCACCATTTTGCCGAGTAAGATTGCTCACGCGTGACGAGCATGCGCACTCATTTTGCCGCTGTGTCTATAGTGCAGTGTTGCAGTTACGCATGCGTATAAGGTGCATACTCACGTGTTCAATTCGCAAAGGGAGCTGATGCAGATGCTGATTTTCACGAAGTCTCGCGGGCGCAGGTTTGCCTCTCGGTCACGTGATATTAGCAAGGAAGCTGATAGTTGGTAGATACCGCTGTATCGAATAACGTATCGACCAGAACGCGGCTCAAAATCATTTCCGCGCACAAATGTCCCAGGATGATCGGTCTGTGAAGAAACATCACGGTTATTTTCAATGATATACCGGCGAAATATTACCAAAATAACTAAATACGAAAACTCAGACCGTCGCGCCAAACCAGATTTAATGCCCAAATTAACAAAAAGGTTTAGCGTTTAACGGTAGAATGCGTTAAAAATAACAGGAAAACACAACAAACAAATAAGTAATCGAAATTATATTACTCAGTGCCTGACCAGGATCATAACCTCAATCGATGCATATTAAATGGCGATTGCTATTAATTGAATTGGTATCGGCCAATAGATGACTAATCAATAATCCCGCAGAAGTGTACAAGAATCATGTCTAACAATTGTTGTTCGAAGTTTCCTAGGCTAATTTGGCCGGAAAATTATATTAGGTCTAACACTGTTTATGAAAGTTTTACAATTAATAAGCTTTACAGTGATATAAAGTTTTTCATGGTTTCATCGAGAGAAGCGCGCGTACGCAAGATTTCCGTGAAGACACCCGTGAAACCTATCAGTAACCTTTAAGCGACATGGCGCTCTCTGGCACTGTAGTTTAACATGGTAGACAATACTTGTACCTTATCAATTAAATTAAAGCGCCAACGAAAATGGCATTTTCGTTGGCGCTTTAATTCTATGATTCCATTGTAATATTCTGTGGCTGCATGGTCATAACGATAGTTCACGTTTTCACAGTGGCTTAGACAGTAAATACCCGCTGCTTCATATCTCGGTCGTTATCTTGCCATGTTGAACTTGTAAGTATTGGCTTGACTAATTATTATTATAGTTATGGACGTCCAAAGGGTATTTTCTTCTAAGCCAATGTTTTCTGAGTTTTAATAATTTCTCTAAATAAGATCCTGCGCCATTTTTATCACTGAGTGAAGTGATTCTTATATATTGGGTATTAAACTTGCCAAAATTTAGCCTGTAGAATTTTTTAATCCACAGTTTTTCGTACTCAGGTTTTTGCTTTATCTCAATGCCTGTTTCTCGAAAATACCGACAAGTATATTTTTTAAAAAAATTAGTTTTTATCAATTCGTGGTGAGCTTTAGTTCAAGCCTGCCCAATTCAATTAAATTTTAAAGAATTTTGCAGTAAGTAATAGTAATGATTGAATTACACACGGCCGGGTTTGCCAAAACTGGTCGCTCGGTCTTAAAATATTTGCCCTGCTTTAAGAAGGGTGTTTTCAAAAGGGTCATTAACTGTCCACCGTTAAATGGGTAAAACAAATAAAGATTTTTTCTTGTCCGGCAGCTGTCAACGGAAGGTTGAACAGAAAGCGTCAAATGTACGAAATTTTAACCCGATAACTATTTAGGATAATCGATTCTACTATCAGACGTGTGTAACTCTCCAGTGTCGTATTCTCCTTTCCTGACTTCACGCATTTGCCATAGCAATGTTGGGGAGAAGTTTTCAAAATATGAAGAGATTTCTTGTTGGCTGATCACATCCATGATTCTTATAACCTGCTGGTTGATTAAGCATTGATATTATAAACCCGGAGAAGTTTGATGTTGATCACTGTTGGTGTTTAACCACCAAGGAATCCATTGACTAGAAGTATAGTCCACTAAACCAGTGAAACCGGTTCACAGAGCACAAATATAGATTTCTAGCCGTCTGATAAATAACCATAATCTCATTACAAGTACAGACATGGTTGTAAGAGAAGTAACAGGTTGATCAATACTCACAGGCAGCTTGTAGTTTTTTAATTCCTGATGTGATTTCTTTGGAATAGTTACATCATGTCTAAGGACAGTATGATGCGCGGACAAGATATCAGGGATTCCTGCCGCCATTAGGCTGATGTTCTGGAAGAAAACAAGCACAAAAAGTAAAAGCCTGCTATTTCAAGGACGTTTTGTGCCTATTGCATTCTAGAACTGGTGTCTTTAAAGTAATATAAAGATCCTAAATAACGATAAAATGGATTTTAACTTGACTTTCCGATTACTGTGCTCGTAAAGTGTAAACGATAGTACGCATATGCTGGTATGCAATCTCGCACCCAGAGTCCTCAGGCACTTTGGCCAGCTGTTGGTCGCCAAGAGACCAACCGCTGGCCAAAGAACCTCGGGACTCTGGGTACGAAATTGGCTGGTATAAACAGGAGATTTCGATATAAGTATTAATCAGACGGCAACGAAGATGGCTGAGTGAAAACCGATAACTCTGGATTTCATATAAATAAACCCTGTGAATATTGTCAAACACTATAACCAAGAAAGGGTAACTGTTTGCCAGAATTGATGTCTCTTAGAGCGGACAGAATATGAGCCACGCCCAACAAACAAGATTCTGGTAACTTCTAGTGGTTCATTTCAAAATATCCCGCAGGCGCCATCGTCCCTACCCCTATCAAGTTGCCCCTAGGGGCAAATCATCGATTGACGTTCGGTTGTTACTCCGTCTGTATTTTCTTGATGTACTATTGGGCCGGTACTACGTACCCGATTCGATATTTGTTTGGGTTAACAAAACAGATTTTGTATTACCTGGTCTGCGATCCGCCTTGATCGTCGATTTGCACTCTCTATACCAAGAAAGAAGTATTAATGGTTGTAACATAATAAAGCAAAGGCTAGAAAATCTTGGGATACTTGTATATTTTCCCTCTATAGCCATATGCTATTTTCTTTTTGTACAAGATTGCCTCTTTCTGAAAAACCGGAAAAACTATACCGTAGAAAGAAGAGAATGGCATTTCAAAACACAGCTAAACAATAACTCTTAAATGGTACATATCTTTTTCCTCTTTTACATTGCATGTTTTATTATTTAATACTTTGTTACGGTGCCCTCAATTAGTTTAACTTGTAAAGCTCAACGCTTCTGAGACATTACTAAATCAAATCATATTCAAATCATTTTGTTTTTGTGTTTTGTAGAAAGACATTACATTTACTTTCTCCTCTCAGCTCGCATTTTACGTAATCAAACACAGATAAGTCTCACCCTGAACCATGCTCCTGAACTCTGCCATCATAGTGGCCTCGGTGATCTGGGCTCCAGGCGGGCCAACAGGACCGGGTGGACCTTGAGGGCCTGGGGGACCGGGACTAGGGTCACACTGAGACTAGAGGAGATAAATGTCAACAAAACAATTGAATAAATACGTATATCGGCCATGTATATTTTGCATCCTCCTCGGTGGTGCATCTCAGAGGATTATTAGAAAAACTCGTATTGCATTACTGATCAAATACAATAAACATGTTATTTTTTGATAAAGAATGAAAGATGACGAATTCTTAGCACCGTCATGAAATAAGGAAAACTTGTAAACTTGTAGCGAGGATGACACAAAGAAAAATATGACTCCTCGACGAGAATCGAACATTGTGTCAGGATCAGAAATTTCGAAAGCGTCTCGTGCATTGAAAAAATTAAAACCGGTAACATTTCTTGGCGTCATCTGATAAATCCATTATTAAAATACCAACTCCTAACAGACGGAGGGATTTTACAATATTGCATAGCAAAAAGAGTTATACAGTTAAAAAAAAATGCAACGTGATAGAACAGTGATAGAAAATATACAACATGCAAAATCAAAAAGACACGTATTTAAGAAAACACGTTTGAAGCGGTCTGTCGACATTTTGGGAAGAATAAAATCATGTCCACTCTTTCTAAATTTCCTAGCTTCACAGTTGGCAAGAGTTCATACAGCGGATGACCATGATTGCAAATGATTCATAACTCACGGTCTCGCGGTGATTTTAAAGTCACAAAGAGGAAAGAGATTAAGATACCTTGGAGGATTCTTTATTGTTTTTCTTTTCCTTTTCCTTTTTGTTCGTTTTCCCCCGTTTTCTGAAGAAGTTCCAACTTTCCGCTGGATTCAAGGAATCCGAACCATTATCGGCACTCTGTAACTATGGAAAGAAAACACATAATACCTGATTAGTTTATAAATACACTAGCTTATAAGGTCATCCAGTGAATCGTTTCCGATACACTCCTTTATTTTATAAGAACATTTTTTATAAGAACACTGAGGCTAAGATGAACTAAAATTTAAGAACATTCTAAGAACATTACCCAGGCTGAGAGTCAGTTAAGAACATTCATATTTTGACTGGCAAATATTTTCAAAATGAACGGTATAAATACATATAAACTTAAGTACGTGTAAAACTTCAGTCTACTGATACAGTTCAATTAACCAATTGATAGGTGTCTTAGCTCGGTCACGTCCGCATAGATTTATTGAAATACTATAACAGGCGGTAACTTAAGAACATCTTCAGAACTTTTCAGGCTCAAATTGCCAAAAAAATAAGAACGTTCGCCCTCAGCCCCAAAATTAGACGTTCTAAAAGGAGTGTAGTCTCAGGCCCGTAGCAGGGGAGGGGAGGGGTGGCAGGGGAGACTTGAGCCCCCCCTCCCCCAAGAAGTTTTGGAGGTTAAATAACAATGTCCCAAAAATATAATTAAAACAAATTTACGTGCATCAATTAGTCTTGAATTCTGACGCTACAAGTGCCTTTTCACAACCGTTAATAATCTGTTTACTACCTGTCAGTTTCCTTCGCTAACAGTTTGTTTTTATATAGCTGTTTCGACAAAGGTTGCCCAAAAAAGCGTAAAAGTTTACTAAATCTACAGCTTTCTTGATGTTCTCGTTGCATCTCAAACTCCCTAATCGGTCTGTTTGTTTTTTGGAGCGACGGGGGAGGGGTTAGTTTTGTTTAACCAATTTGCTCGGCCCCTTCAGTTGTTTTAGCCTTGCTACGGGCCTGAGTCTCTAAAAGGGGTACGACCTGCACCATTTACAGCGTTTCACACTGGTCGAGAGAACAAAAAAAAAACGAACAAACAGAAAAATTTTTCTAGCCCTAAAAACAATGGAGCTGCAGCCATAGAGCTTTAGAAGAGGCGCAGTCCTATTGTTAAAAGGATCGCCAAATTTCTCCTTCCTGGAACTACCGAAGACCTGCAAATATGATGATTTTATTTTTCCTTGGTCTGGTGAGAATGGTTGTATGCTAATTTGCCGAGAAAATACAAAGACGACTGGTTTTGAAGTTGTTAGAGTTGATGATGGATTCTCCTGGACGGAGACTTCGAGTTACCTTTTAAGACTTTTAACATCTCGAGAAACGAAATCTCAAGTAAATATCTTTGTTAACTGCCTATACAAGACATGAGTGTTCAGCTACCAACTACTATTACTATTTCTCTGGACAATGTAGGAAAAAACACAAATATTTATGTTGCGGAGAAATTTACGAAAAAAAGCAAGATGAGTCGAAAAAGCTTTCATTTCCTAAGTGGAGAACATTGAGATCTTAGCGATGTACTTATTCATAGTACAAATCAAGGCAAAAATGACCACAATTAATCTGGAGTTTAGACATGCCTTATATCAGTTAGGGGTCAGTTTTGCCGTCCTAAGCTTACGAGAAAAAATTTAAAGTCTTTTAAAAGTCTTAATCAGATCCCAGTTAAGATATACTTTAGTAGGCTTTTAAGACTTAGCATGCTTTGGGAAATATGTCATTCAGTTCAATGCAACGAAGACGGAATGTCGGGATTACAGTAATTGGAAGTCTACCTTCTTATTTAATAGGTCCAAGGTCCAATATATCAGACTTATTAAATAGCAGAACAGTAATGAGTGATAAGGTCAATATGAACTACAAAGGGAGGGAAAAGGGCTCGGGTTTAATCAAGTAATTTTATAAAAAAAAATGTCTCATTACACTCTATGACACCGCTCAGCTTAATTTCTGAATAGGAGTGCAAATTTTTAATCGCTGAAAGATTTAGGACATTTCTTCACGTAAAAAATAATGGACAGCTTTGGGTGTCAGTACCTTTGCACTTTATTGAGTGCTTACGTGAACCAACCTCTTGAATCAATCGAAGCTTGCACAGACTAAGAATATTTCTTTCGCATTCTTTTCCCAGTCTCCTACAGTTTGTCAAAATAGTGTATCACTTTGCTAACATAATGTGATGATATGGCAAAAGTAAAATATAATTGCTTTAACTTGAAAGAGAACCAAATAGATTTTAACAATGGAACATACGAGTTCATATGGAACGGCACGCATAACTACGTGTCGGGTACTGAGACATTTATTTTTACGCAGTCACCTCAAGATTTCACTCCAAACTTTTGCGGTCAACATAAATCTCCATATCAGGAAGTTAAAAAATAATTTCTTATATTGGATATAATGCTATGTCGGAATGAACGCGCTGATGAAACGAATTTGATCTACAGGATCTTAAATTACTGAAAGATTCTACCGATTGATGTTCGGTGGGTCATCACTGCATTTTTGCATTAAATCGTTGTCCAGACTGCATTGTGGAAGAAAACCAGTGTTTCTTTGGTGTTTTATAACATAAAACTTTAGCAACATGGAAATTTTGAATTAATCATTCCTTTCGTTTTCAAAGGTACGAAACAAATGTCGTGAATAGAGCAAAATGAACGCAGCTTGGATTTTCGGAAAGCCGAAAGCAGGTCGTTAAACCACGACTTTTAAAAACTTAGCTAAAGAATTCGAAAACTGTATTAACGTAAACAAATTTTCCTTTCAAAGGGAGTTATAATAAGGGAGTAGATATCTACAATAGTTTACCATGCATGTGATTTAAAAGAGAATCAATGCAAACCATAAGTAGGAATTTAGGATATTCTGCTTGTTAACAAATCAGGTAGCATCTCTCTGTCTAGCTTTTCTACCAGAATCCAAATATGTTACACGGTATTACTGTAACTTCAAAGTCATCAAAATAACATTGTGGTACTAGTGAATAGAAGTCTTCTAGATAAATCTAGAAAGGCTTTTGAGGTTTACAGTTCAATGTCATGACTTTTGTTAAGAAACACTAATTTAACGATGCACGTAAGTGATTTTGGGCGAATAAAGTTGAATTAAATTGAATTGAAGGTTCGACAACGGCGATCTTGAAAAACAGAAAACGACACTTCACTTGAAGTATTTTTCTTAAATATATTGCCCCCAAGACATTCGGTCCGTACTCAACAACGAACTAGTTAATTGAAGACCCATTTAGAAACTCATGTTTCATGTTTCCCGTTTTGAAGATATTTTAATAAACCTGACATAGCTGAACATGAGAAGTTAATTGGTTGCGATGTCACTAAAACTGACACGAAAGACAATCTATGGCTAGTTTCATCAAAGTTTATCTTGCACCAGCGAATATGGACATTGCTCTCCTCTTGAAAGGTCGCTAGATTGATGAACACCTAAACTGTGCCCATTTAAATGACAGCAGGCTATATTCCTTATATATCATCACATACTACTTATTTGCTTGAAACTACAATTTGTGACTTTGTTATACAATTCTAAACTAAAAGACTCTTTTGCAGAGGGACTCGGCTAATTTTACCCAAAACTTATACTCCTTCGATGGATATATCGATAACCTCAGAAACAATATTATTTGACGTTCTCAAGTCTTTGATTGATATATCGACTTCTGAAAGCTATAAACTTTGGTTTTAACCTCAAAAGGCCCTTGACACTCATCAGCTATGTCCATCCGGTTAGAATTGCTTGTAGACGGAAAAACCCAGACTTTCGTGCTAACTGTACTGATCCTTTTATCCTACAAGCTCAAGTGTCAGACTGAGCTCTTGGTTATTTTCATTGTAAGAAATGTGCAGATTCCCTCTTCCAAAACTGATCTACTGTCTTTAGTTATTAGACTTAACGGAAGGCGAAGAGAATCTATTGTTGGGCTATTGAGATATTTACACAGGATAAAATATTCTTAAAACATTGCCAACAGCTTGAAGCGAGCCATTAGATGCTGCCGAAACTATCAACGGGCTTAAAATTCAATTAACTGTTTTTTTATTACACGCGTGCAGGATGATAATAACGGGAAACAGATCGTTTATGTCAGCTAATTGGACGGAATGTGCTCAAAAAGAGATTTCTTTTGAATGGCCGAAATAATCGTGTTACGACCACCTTGTAAATGCGATAAACAGTTCCTATTAAAAGAAAGTAGTTATCAAGTGATTGTCATACCACAAGAAAGTCAGAAATTACTTATTTAAAAATGGCAACATTTTATCATAGATAGTTAGGGCGACCTTTTTTTGTTTATGGGGTCATCACGATTTCCAAACAACACCAAAAGACGGAGTATACTTGCAAGCTTTCATTTACACTATCTTCAAGAAACCTTAAATATGCCTTAGTTACGCTGTCGAAGAGCCTTGTTTTTGGGTAAATGTATTGTGATTTGTTTAAAAAACTCATCCGAAAGTGAGAACAATATGGCTATCAATGGTATTTGACAATGACCTAAGGCGTATTACGGGCCCTGCTCGTTTTAGAAACACAAGGCATGTAAAAAAATGTTGTGAGATGATCGTAGGCATAACTCATCTTCCGCATGAAGGTCGGCATCCACTGCAAAATGCCGCAACGTTTTCACTGCCGATGATTTCTGGCAAAGAAACCGCCTGAAGATAAGAAAAGGTTAATGCTCTTTTTACGGCCCTTGTTCAATCGGCAAAAACACAGAGAAACAAGGTAAACATATGAATAGCTGTCCTTATCTATCAATAGCTTTCTCAGCGTTCTTTCTAAGTCGTTGCAAACTAAAAATAGAGGCAAGTTTGTCCGGGTGAAACTGACAAAAGGACCTCGTTTAGCGTTTAAATCTTGCGAAAGTTTTGATAGAAAATCTACTCCGTTATCGCTGCGTTTTTCGTCTCAGTAAAGGACTGTCCAAGATGAAAATGAAACCCCATTGAGAAATATAAATAAATCGGGGAAAGCCACCTCCGGGTGTAGGCGTGGGAACAGACATACCAAGAGCACCACAAGCTTGCCATCTGTTGGTACCAAACTAACATTTCACGAGAAAGCACTCTTTCACAACACCAGAAACAAGAAAGCGAATCTTACTTTGGAATTCCCTAGGCTTACAGGCTTTTTTCTCGTATTTACCTGACTGTTGTGTGAAGTCTGGGTCGACACGATTCCTGGTGGATTCGCAGTGGGGGAAACATTTGAAATTTGGAAGCAAAACAGCACCGTTGTCCCGACGAAGATCACGTAGCGAACAACGCCCCAAGATCGCGGAACAGCCATTTCGCGTGGAGAGAGCGGCGAAGCTTGTTGGGAAACACTGGTCGAAAAGCCAACGTGCGCTTTAATTTATGCGCTTCTCGGGAATACAGGAGGTCCAGAGTATTAAGAAATATAATATTGGTATTTCCCCTTAAGGGTGGAGGTCGCGTTGATACCATCGGTTTCTCAAATGTAATTGCGCAGAAATTTAACCCCTTGTTGTTGAGTTTGGAGATTTGTTTTTCATTTGATATGCAAATGTCGTGGATAGGGGCGTTGAGAGGGGCACAAACGAAATTGCACCCATCTGCAGAAAACTTTCAGAAACTGTTCTCTACGAAGAGGCTCATGCGTCACTTTCGTTAAGAGCTAATTACTCAACAAGAGGAAGCCACAAAAGTGGTTGGATAAATAATTGGAGCACGGCAAACATGAATTAAACGCACAGCACTAATTCTCATCAATACTCACAGGCACCGCCCATCAAATTAATATAAGGGTTCAGTAATGACACTGGTTATGTTCCTAATCGATGGGGAGGAGGCAAAAATCTGATGTTTACCAGTTGATGAGATTCTGTCAGCATGCCAAATTTTACACTCTCCGCAACAATCCAAAAATTCGGTCGGTAATTTCGTGTAAATTTAAAAAGGAAAGCAAAGAGGAACTTCAGCTGTGAATTCACCGCGGAAACAGTTTGTCTTCTAATCTGACGGTGTTTTTGCACGCAAGACTCGGCGTTATTTTTGTGTGGTGTTTGATGAAAAACATGGATTTTGGTTAGAAATAGAAATGCCATGTCGTGTCGTTAAGTTCCCTCATTTCCTTTTATTCAACTTGTTTCTATTATAAACGGGTATTAAAACAGCTTCGTGTAATTTGTTGATTGTTTCCATTTTAATCGCAACTTCTTTCGCACAAATTAATCCCGAACAATACCTGAACAGTAGATTTGAATCAGATACACAATTAAAAAAGTATAAACCCCCTCCAACTATAGCTGCTGGTTCTTGATCCCTTGTCTAACAAAGATTCTCAGACTTAAGTAGTCGGCATATAGGGTCTAACAAAAACCCTGTTAAAATGCATTTGTTTTAGAAACAATTTTGCGCATTACTGGATTAGATCCAGGTCATGCGTGTACTGGACAATATCACATGACCATGGGGTAAATACGAAATTTGTCTGTGGCAGCCGGGGGGTCAAGATACCGTATGCCTTTTCCCGTCATTTGGCCAATCTTGGTGAGATTTATAGCTTTTCTACTGTTGCACTTTCCTGTTAAAGTGATCATAAACATTAACACACAAAAAATTGTACATTAAGAAATACTTACCGGGGTGAATGAATTGCGATATCGGCGTGTTCCTGACAGTTTCTTGCCGGATGATGCCATCTTGGTCAAATCCAGAACAAGCAATAACGCAAAAGCGATGGTTACTCGCATTTTTCCGTCGAAAAACTGAAAGACCTAACAGGTGGAGAGTAGAAGTTTTAGGTTGGGTCAATTGCCTTTGGGTTGCTTCACACAACACTGGCACGTTTCTTATCGTCTTTATAATCCCGCGTGTGAATAGCCTGGAAAGCGGAGGCCAACTAGTTGCACTTACCTTGTGATAACTGAAATTCTTTAAATGTTCAGTGGTTTTTCCTGCAGCTTGGCTTTCACGGTAACAGAGGGCCGTTTATAGTTCACGACCAACAGCGATCAGAGGCCAGCGTACGTTGACACTCACGAGATAAATGACTACAAAATGGATACAAATGACCTCCTGACAGGGGAATACGGGGATTTATACACCGCGGCCGAGCTGATGATTTACGCTTATCAACCTTAGAGATCGAGCCAATCGACAACCAATGGCAGCACGTCGACCCCACGTCGATTTAGCCGATTGTCATTCACAAAAGGGCCTCTCGATAATTGTGTGAACTATCTTGAAGGATCGATGAAAGATAAAAAACGAGCGCCCGTATAGCGGTCCCTTTGCAACGATATACGGTGTTTTCGAAGAGGAAATACCCGTTGCTGCGTGAATATTCGCTGTCAATGTGTCTTTGTTTGGAGCCAGTGGTCTGGAATTTTTCCCGAAAAATTGCTACTCAGACTTGAAGGACTCGAAGATGTTTCCGGATAAAGTGTAATAATCGCTGTTATTTCGTTAATTGTCCTTGTTTTACGATGTTTTCAGCAGTACATAAATCATCTTGCGAGGCAAGGGATTAACCTCAGGGACATGTCAATAAATTGTATTAAAAATAAATCGTTTTAGAACGCAAATAAACACTTGTTTCATGCGCAACTTTGTCATCATATTCAAGAAAACTTTTTGATCGTGAAAAGAAACCAAATCGACAAGTTATTCTCCAGTTAACAGGCGAAGTTCTAAGCACTTCCCGAAACGCCTGAATAACATAGGAACAAATTCGTGCACTACGCAACGGCATTTTTATTCTGTTGAATTATTTCCAAGATATTTATTTTTAAACGTTTTAAGCTGTTTTTTTTATAGTTTTCGGTGATACCACGAAATCAGTTGGTTCAACGTCCTGTTGTCTGTCTATCGGTGTCTAGCCGACCACAAGCAATTCGATGAAAATTGTAGTTAAACCACATTTAATTGCCCTAAGCTGTGTTATACAAATGAATAGTTTCTAAATACTTCACACAGGAACAAACCATTATCGCACGCGAGAAGTTCTTTCCTGTAAAATCAAGAGCGTTCAAAACCTCCTAAAAACGACTAAGTGTAGTAAAGTAAGCAAAGTGTCAGGAAACCATCCGATAATTTTTTTCGTGCAGTGGAGAGGAGTGAAGTCGCTTTGTCAGTGACGGAACCATCTCGAAACTCATCTCACACAGATCTCAATGTGACACAGTATTTCGTTGTCAAAGAATCACCAAATGTTTTACGTCGAGTTCATGAGAATACTCTTTAACTTTTCGACCCATGACGACACTTTCCGAAGCTTTTAAATTCAAACAATTATCTCCGTCGGGGAATGAATCGAAATGAAAACTACTCTTAAAATAGAGTTGTGTCAAACATAGTTCACACTGTGACAGGATCCTTGCTATGCGAGCGTGAGAGTTCCCTCCAGTTCATCTTCCTAGGAAAAAATTAGCAAGAGTAGCTTATGCTTATTTACCCGTACCGATTTTAAATCTGGCCGAATTTGGTCCAATTTGACAAACAGAGTGAGCCGCCGAGCTCTGAATCAGGCGGACAACTGGTAGGTGTGGAAAGATCTAAGCTGAGCTCTCAGTCTGCTCGAAGAATGACGATCCTTGCCTTGGGTAAGAAAAAACATTTACACCTGACTGAGTGTCTCAATTAAGGTAAGTATAAAGGGAACTTTTCGACCCATAATCAGCTCACAAAATGCCCACAGGTTCGTATATATTCCTTCGGTGGACATGCAGTCAGTTTCAGAGGGACGCCTCAGCTTCAGGGAAGTCACAGTGTTCTTCTTCGCTCAGAGACCAAAACGTCAGCCTTATTTGAGAGTAAATGAATAATTTTTATAATCTTCACTCTTTTTCATGTCAAAACAACAAAATTGTACAGTAGTATTCGCCATAAACTCGAACGACTCTCGAGCTAAATGAAGCTTTGGTCCTCTCCCGGCCACCGTCATTGCCTCCAAATCTCTGTACATTTTTCTAATAACTCGAACTTTCGATATCTCGAACTGTTAAATTCAGTTGAGTCTCGTAGAGACCAAAGGGATTTTTATTCTTGCTGACTCAGTCAAATTTCGTTTTAGAGGATAGCTGTTCATGCAAGGGATGTTCTCTCAAAATTTGCGGCTACTTTCGTGATCCTCTTATAGCCAGGTCGGATGGCATATTTCAGGGTTCTACAGCATGATTCCCCGGTTTCAGAACAATTGTCCTGAAACTCTTTCTAGAGACATAAACGGCTCAAAATCCACACCCGTTTGATTCATACGTATCTCGGTACAGAAAAGCTCCTATAAGGAGATTTAATTTGACGTAAGTTGACCAGTCCTGGATTGGTTACAAATCACCTACTCACAAATAGACTTCTTTACACTAGTTTATGAATGTTCAACAACTCAACACGGTTCCAAGAAAAGCAATCCCAAAAGTCAGCGTTAAATTAGTCGTTAACAACATTTATATAAACTTTTTAGAAATACGTTGACGCTTTTAGGACGTTAACCTGCTAAACGCATGCAACACAAGTTTTATTTAGAAACAGATAGTCGCAAAGCTTACGGTTTTTCGATTCTAGAGTTTTCAGTTGTGCAAAATTCCAATCTCCAGAAATTTGGACGCATTTCAGGTGTTTTTGCGGACCGACTTGTTTATCTCTTAAAAGACTTAAAAGCTTTGGTCTGTTGCCTCCATTTCCGTTGGAAAACATTCCTTAACTTGACCACTGTGTTACAATAAAATCTCAACACACGGAACGTGACGGCTATCTCTAAAACAGGGAACGGGGAATGGAGGAATGGGGAACGGGGAACGGGGAACGGGGAATCTCTAAAAGGGGGAATCTCTAAAATAGGGAATCTCTAAAAGGGGTAATCTCTAAAATAGGGAATCTCTAAAATAGGGAATATCTAAAAGGGGGAATCTCTAAAATAGGGAATCTCTAAAAGGGGGAATCTCTAAAATAGGGAATCTCTAAAAGGGGGAATCTCTTAAATCTCTAAAGCTTCTTTACAAACACTGTTTCGGCAGGCTTTTTTGTTGTCTGATACTGGGTAATAAACACCACGCCAAATGAGCCTTGACCAATTACTTCCTGGCTCGTAATCTCGTCACAGCTAAATTTTGGGAGCCCATCAAACGCTTCAAGCTTTTTTCTTTTGCCGGCAAACGCCAATGGAAACTTGAAATTGTTATCCATGTTGACCTGAAGCCACCGACTTGAAAAAAGGTCGGCCGAAGGTCGGGATGACATGTCTTATCTTAACACGTTCTTGCAGCCATTCCCTGCCATTTGGTACTACTTTAAGAGAATTTGTCTTTTTGGTATAAAAAAGCAGACGCTATTAAACCTTATATTCTCATTACTAGTCGTGTCATTACGCCATGAAACGTAACCAGCCAGACACAATGAAAACAAATTTAGCATTTGCAATTTGGGTGGCTTCCGGTCTACGTCGACATGTCTTTATCCCAGGGAGATAAGCATGTCTGGTACCTGAGTGATAACATCATAGATAAGGTGAATTTTTTCCTTGACCAGTGAAACCTTTTTTTTTTTTCTTGAAAAACATTGAGGGCGTTTGTTGCAACTTTCGAAAGGCATAAAAGGAAATTGGTTAGTTTTGGACATAAGAAAGGGGCGGCTTTTTTATTAGACATCGTTGTAAGGTCATTAGGGCTGATGGGTCAATCGCAACACAAACACCGCGAATTTCACAATTGACATTTTTGAACTGATCACTAGATAAGCTTTATGCAGGCGTAAAGACGTCTGTCTAGTCCAGTTAATGATGGTGACCCGTGTTACAGATGCCAGGCCCGGTTCCAGTTCCAGTCATTTTGAGTCTACGGCTTATTCAGAGATTCAATTGCGCTTTCATCTTTACCGTTTTGCAGTAAGATGCTGTAGAAAATTGGATATCTCTTGCTGTATGTGGCCCTTTGGTATCGATTGCCATAAATTTTTTAGACCACCCCTACCGAAGATATTGCGGCAAGCGACGACGACAATTTATTTTTATCTTATATATCTAGTAATTATGACAACAACTGTCATTAATATTATTGGTTGTTGGCAAATGCTGTAAATGTCTCTTAGGAAAAACTCTACTTCTAAAACGTTCATAGATTTATCCAGTTTGTTGATAGATTCTCCCGTTTAGAGATTCCCCTTTTTTGAACTTCCCCCTTTCAGAGATTCCCCCTTTTAGAGATTCCCTATTTTAGAGATTCCCACTTTAAGAGATTCCCTATTTTAGAGATTCCTCCTTTTAGAGATTCCCTATTTTAGAGATTCCCCCTTTTAGAGATTCCCTATTTTAGAGATTCCCTATTTTAGAGATTACCCCTTTTAGAGATTCCCTATTTTAGAGATTCCCCCTTTTAGAGATTCCCTATTTTAGAGATTACCCCTTTTAGAGATTCCCTATTTTAGAGATTCCCTATTTTAGAGATTACCCCTTTTAGAGATTCCCTATTTTAGAGATTCCCCATTTTAGAGATTCCCTATTTTAGAGATTCCCTATTTTAGAGATTCCCCCTTTTAGAGATTCCCCGTTCCCCGTTCCCCGTTCCCCATTCCCCATTCCTCCATTCCCCGTTCCCTGTTTTAGAGATAGCCGGAACGTGACTACTCTATTAAAACAAACGAGTCAAACGAACAAACAACACAGTTGTGATTCCATACCGCCTGAAAACGTTCACTAGGTAGTATTTTTCTGCGCTAAATTGTAAGTTAACAGCTTGCGAATTATTCACAAGGAGCTACAATGAAGTGATTCGAGATCGCATTTTAATAATATTGGTAGAAAGTTCATATTGGGTAGGAAGTCCGGCGATTGCTTATCACAGCGGTTTTAGTCCCGTTGTGTTTTAAATTCTTCCTGTGTATTTTCTCCCGTTTGTAAAGCTACCAAACGAAAGAGAAGTGGCTGAAGTACAAGGGAGGGTTGGTGAAAAGTGGATGTCTCGAGATGAAGGCGAGTGACTCAGAAAGAATGCATATCTGGCTTGACTAACAGACCCACGGGGCAGATTATGCTGAAAGAGGTTTATAATTCAGGCTTTTTAAAGCACTGTAACATTGATAAGATTTTCGATATCACGACTTCGTCAGTGGATTGCAAAAAAGCCGAGATTAAAAAAGAGCCGAGTAAAAACATACTATAATGGTTTGCTTTTGAGTTCGATCGTGGAGAGTTGAAATTAAAAAAATAGCGATGTTAACTGAACAATTGAAGTGATCAAAATAGTCTGTTACTGAGAACCGTGAAGAATATAGACTGCGTAGCAGGTGATATCCAGGGAGAGGGGCGAGAAAAAGGCCCCTTTTCCCTCTCAATTTTTTCTCGCTACCACCCCTACCCCCTCTACGATTTACGCCTGTGAAAATGTGTTGATGCTGGAAAAGCAACGCCAGATATACACAGTTTAGTCGGCGGCTCAACTCTCGTGATAACTTATAAATTCTCAGTTTCGTCTCAGGTGGATTCAATCAGTGGAATCCTAAAATCCGATTGACCATTCAGGTCAGAAATTGAGGAGAATTTTCGCCTGAGGTGATGTTCATGCATCTGTGTACAAGGTCATTTCCGAGTATTCAACTCTCGCCTTGTGGACACCTCGCCGGCTTTTACGGACACCTCGATAATACGGACAGCAGCTAAATCCCCGACAAAAATAAACTACAGAGTTTGGCTGAAATAAATTCCCGCTATTACGATCTCTCGCTATTAAGGACACTAACTCGGGGTCGCGAGGGTATCCACAATAAAGGGAGTTGACTGTAGTTATTAGACTGCCTACCAGCTGATACTGAAATAAAGCAACTATCACGCGGCACTAAACGCTATAGCATTGTTTATGTTGTACAAGTGAATGGAATTCTAAAGTGTAACCATCCGTATCAAACTATTGGTCGTTTCCCTTCTAGTGCAGTGGTTTTCCCTGAGGAAGAAGCGATGGCGTGAGAAGGCTTTTAAAGTCGGTCGAAGTTGTTTTATATATATATCAAGAGGAGAGACGCCAAAAGTGCATGTTCATTAAGCGCATTGACCTCTTTGATTTGCAGATCCGAAATCACTGAGATCAGCTTTGCTAACCTGCAGTCCAGAAAAAAAAGGGGTTCGGTTTTTTTTTCTTTATCTTATAGCCCCGCCGCGATCACCCCTGTATAGCTTCTCACAAAGGGCAAGTCAGTACCCAGTTTTTATACAAAAAGCTTTTCTCGTTCCTTGGAAAAGGAGACCACCAACTTGAGCAACGTGGGAGAGAATTCAGAATGAATCGGATATTCCTCTTGCGACAAAAGCCTATAACAAATGTCAATGGCTGGAGAGTAGAAACAAAAGCCTACAACTGGAGAGCATAAACAGATAATTGCCAGTCGGTCTTAAACAGTCTAACTTTGCCTTGAACCCTCAACAATAAACGATCATGATTCGTACTTCTGATGCTATTTACAAAGTTAGGTCTTTTAGATCGTTAAAAAAGAACTTTTTCTTTATTGTTAATCAACCGTTTTCTTTTTTCACTCGTGTTAAGTTCTGGTCCTAATGTTTTCCCTGGCATAACCCGGCTTAGTCTACCTAAACTTCATGAATATGAAAAACAACCAAGCAAATGAGTTACAGATGATGATTACAGTGCAAAAGATTTTTTTCCTGAATAATTATATTTTAGGGCGTCGACGCACAACTTGGGCTCGTGGTTTGCTTCATTCTTGGTTTGAATCGAAGATTTTCATCAAGCACTTTAGCGATAATAATCATGGCAATCTCAAGATTTGCGCCGTTCACTGGCAAGATTCAATTGAAGATTAAATTATCTGATTTTATTGTCTGAAACTTTTGAGAACAATAAGCATGAACACATTGGCTCAACTCCAAAGTGTCGTGCGGAAAAAAGTTAAAACCAAAAACAACAATCCGGCGACAAACACGCAAAATAAACAAAAGAAAACAAAACGAACTTTTTTTTTCAAAAACTAAGGGGAATTACTGGATGCGTATTCTCTTTGCATGCCAGCTGTGGGAATAATTTCTGAGTATTTCGTGTTTCAAGGTTTATCTTATCAACCCCTTGTTAGCAAATGGCGACAGTCGTTTTTCCTGTTCGTCTAGTCGATATTTATCTAATCTATGGACTGATAAATAAAGCGCCCTAAAATAATTTCGCTGACACGTAAGATTTCAACTCCGAAAAGGAGGAAATCGCCAACTAAGTTTATTATTTGATTTGTCGTGAAACCCCTTTTACACCGAATTATTATCTTAAACATAATGCTGATATTAATGGTGCGAAGAGATTTAAAACGGATTGTAATTATCGCGAGTTGCTTTAAAAAGTTTATCCACCGTTGGACCGCCATGGTTTAGCGTCATCTTTATGGCCTTCTGTTTGTGAAAATTAGCTTTCACGTTTCTAGAAATTATTGGATTTGAAGGGATTGTGATTAAATTTCACGTGCCTTCACTTCATGACAAAATTGAATGAGAAAACAAACCTCTTAGAACAACTTTAAACAAAGCTATTAAACATTCGCTCGTTTCTAATCTCTTCTGGATGTGTTGTAACAGGACAAATACCCGGGGGAAATAAACCGGGGGGAATTAGAGTCAAGACGTACAATCATAAATTGTGGGATAGGTTTGCTCGGGGGATATTCTTCCTTGTATAAGCTATAAGAGGTATTTTTGAACCCAAAGGGTGCGGTTTATTGGGCCGTATTTGTCTGAAAGCGGATAAGGACTTTAACCATTTTGGTCTCGAATTGGGTGGGGGCTTTTAGATACCTGCGAGAGTGAATAAACGTATTAACTTTTATCTTCTTCTACTTTTATCTTTCAAACTTTTCTGATCTTAATCGGCAAAATCTTTTGCTGAGTACTATCAGATTTCCGAGCTTGGAACCTCCAATATGAAATTGTAAAACTCATTTCTAATCGCATTCCCATAAAACACTGTATTTTGCTCTGCTTTGCGGTCCCAAGCCATTACTCGCGTGAAAGGACGGACGACGATAAATCATTTATTTACATTTATCGGTTGAAGGCAAATAACGAAGCCATTTGACGGTGAAAGGTTAAAACACGACTGAACTGCCTCGTCTCTAAAATTTACTTTACCTATTTCTCAAAAAGAGATTGTTTTTTTTCAGGAGTCTACTTTTAAGCCTGTTCACTTTGTATATCATACATACACTCTGAAATCCGTCCGTAATTTATGTCAGGCCTAAAATCTGTAAACTGTTTTGGCTAAAAACCACATTCTTTGTGGTTTCAGACGCTTTAATTCTTTCACAAAGGGGTGTCGCCTCAACTCTCAAGAAATCTTGAGTATTGTACTGAATTGACGATAAAAAGGCATATCCGGGTGCATTGTACAGTGACTGACACTCTAATTACTCCACAATTGCATCCCTTGCATTTATTCGGGTACCCGTAAGTGCCTGTAAAGATTACCAGCGAATAAGAGAAAATTGGAAGACTGAGTCAATCCTAACTGCGAAAAATTAATATTAAAATGCTGGAATACCTGTTGCAAGATTTACTGCAGGGTTCCCAACCGATCCTTAAAAATTTTTGTCATAGTCTTCCGTAAATCTGCGACCTTTACGAAAATAACATAAACTCGTAAAGTTTGGAATAAAGCTGAATTGAATGTCTGACATGGAAAACTCCGAAATGCGGAAATTTAATAGTACTACGAAAACTGGGATAATTCGCTAATCTTGGAGCGAGGTTTCTGACAAGGGTGGACAAAGGAGGAAAGCGTGTGACGAGATGTCAGACACGGGTGGGGCCGGTGGACGAGATTACCGAGAAATTTCGAGCACTGTAAAAATCATCATCATTAAGCTTGTGGTTTTTCGCATATTTTGTAAATTCCTAGGACAAGCAATTGCAAAAAGATCGTGGTTCAACAGTTCGTGAAAAATCGCTGAGTTTACCAGCCTCTCAAAACGTGTTAAGAAAATAAGCTATTTTTGTTCTAAAATAGGTTTAGCATTTTTTAAAACCGTGCCACGCTCCCCCACCAAAATAATCTGCGGACTGCGGACACCAAAGAAGTTGTCTCATTTTCCAAGAGCGGCGGTCATCCATAATTTAATCATCCAGCTCAGTGGTTTACTGAATGCAAGTGTATTGGGCTCTTTCCTTGTGGAACGGAATGTAAAAACTTTTCACTTGAGTCACGTCTCGCTGAAAACCTGCAAGTGTTCGAAGATCAACTACATGTTCAACTGGATTGCCATCAGCAGTTTTCTGTTAGAAGTTCCCATGAACAAAAATTTGATCAAAAGAAATCGAAAGAAAAGTGCAGGGCCGGCTGGTGTGGTCGCTACTGGATCTCTAAGCATGCTAGGATGTACTACATGTGTTACTGAAAAAGGTTTTTATGAGAAAAATGTATTTTTTTCTTGAATCTTTCGATGCGAAATAAATTTTTCCAAGGGTATTTCTGTGTGAATCATTTAATTTAGCCTTCAAACGTGCTGTACAACGAGGCAATTCACTGTTTAGTGTCTAAAAAAGTCCTTGTATAATTACGTAATTCGGTTTTTATTACAAATATTTGTCACATACCACGGGAGAGAAAAGTGTTGCCACATGTAGAAGCCTTAAAGTGAATTGTATAAGAATGGTTTTGACTTCTTGTATTCGATGAAGGGACGTTGTTCCCCTTATTTTCATGAAATCATAAAATATGTAGAGATCTAAGGCTGTTAGAGATTTGTGTAAAAATAGAACCCCGCGACTGAAATAATTGGACTATTCCAAGGTATGCAGTGTTGGACATTTTCGGGTATACAATAATTAAAGGAGCAGCGTCATCTATTTGTGATGTTACTTTGAGTGGCCAAAAAACACATTTGCATCGATGGAATCATTAAAATAATGGTTCAGTTTTGTTACAGTAACCCCACTACTACTCTCTCACGTGGGGAAAAATCAAGAAAAACCTCCGGGACCAGGGTACTTTGGCAGCGGACGACCAAGATTAAAATGAATTAAAACTTGAAAACATTGGCCAATTTTTTCAAGTTCTCTTCCAGTGTATTTGGAGAAATCGCTAAAAAAAGCCTGATTATACTTTGTTCTTCCCAGGAGAAATCACATAATATTTTATTCTCGGTGCTCTTAGAGCAATTTGTTGTTAGCGAAAAGGTACCTTGTTAAATATTTGAGCAGCTTCGACCAAAACACGGTTTGGTCATCCACTGGCAACATGCCCACTGTGAAATCACCGTGATGAAAAACCGTATCTATATTCGACTTGAAACAACGATATGGAAAGATTTACCAACTACACGGTATAATTGTAAAATGCAACAAAAGATACTTTCCAGTCGTTGTATCAATCCACTTATGCCTTTATGATTCGTATCTCAGTAAATATTGTTTGTATTGAAACAAATGAAGTTTCTCTATAATCCCTAGAAAACGTAGAATGTAAAAAAAAAAAAAAAAAACAAATTGGTGCGCGGCAGAATGATTTTATACTTTCAAACCTTTGTGCTTTGAGCAGCGCAAGCAGTTACTCCATGCGGCGCAGAATTTTTTCTCCAAAAACTTCATATCTCAGTCAATATTGGTCGTATTGAAACGAGTAAAGTCTCTTTATAATGCGTAGAAAACGTAGAATGCAGAAAAAAATAACATACGTTGTGCGACAGAATCGTTTGATACTTAAAGCGTCTGCGCCTAGAACGGCTTGACTCGTAGCACGATGCCGTTTGAAGCAGGACTGAGCTGTGTAAGTCACAAAAGGACGGTCGCGCTAGTTTGCCCGGCAGCAAACTACTGACGGGAGAAAAATTATAATGAAAAATTATGTAATCATTAACAACAACAAAACCATTGAATTCAAACAGAACTGTAATAAATCCTGTTGTCCACTAGCGACACCATCTTTTCCTAAACGGCACGCAACCACTCACACGCGCAAGCATTAGCTAGAGTTGATCGAGTGAAAGAGCAACACGTACGAGAGGCAAGTGTATACTTAGCGCAGTCGAGTCGCAACTGGAAGTTACATGAACTTTTTACTTTAAACGCATTCTGCGGCACCATCGGGGAAGAGAACATTTAACAAGACCTGTTTGCCGTCCGTGGCCGTTAGAAAACGGTCTGCTGGTGCTTACGTCAGTTCCCTAATAGTCACTTTACATAACGTAATGACGAAAGCGTCATTAGCTTACAAATATATATCCACATTATCTGCAATGATCTACTGTTACTATTCCAACCTGTTAAGTGGTAGAATCTGGGCGAAAATCCGGGACCATGTACAATTAATAGCCAGTGACAGCTTTCAAGTTCAGGAAAATAAATGAAGATAATTCACCTTCTTAAACCCTCGTTTTCCCCAAAACTTTAAAGTCGGTCGTTTTACGTTGTTTTGCAGAAGACGTCTGACTCAACAAAATGTAATAAAATTTATAACGCGCTTTTTCTCATCAAACCTTTAATATTTTGAAGTTGTTTTGCTTGATATTTCTCGTTGGGTGTTCTTTAAGGTCAAAATGTCCGCCAGAAATCGATATTACTGCATTGAGGAGTCCTTTTTAAGCTTGTTTTGTGCTTTTTGAAAACAAATTTGCCCGATTTCCCAATTTCTCCATGACGCATTATCTTTCAACAGTGGTGCGTACCCCAAGTGAATTAATCAATTTTCCATCCATCATACTTGACGGCTGTCAGCCACAAAAATTTTGAACACTTTGCAGGGTTCAAGTGTACTTAAATAAGCTCAGCGTTGCGAAAATATTCTGTCGCCAGAAGCTTATTCCCTGGCTCTTGTCTGTCGTTTTGCAAATTGGTTAACGCCCTGAAGTACACCCACGGAATTGTCAGTAAATAAACCCCCTTTTATGCCACTTCCGAGAGCGCTAAACTAAAGCGAGGAAACTAGAAGTGTAAAACTTTTGTTCTTCGGTGGAAACTGATGTTTTTTCAAATCTAGGGCAAACTGCAATCGTCAAAAAGTCTGCTCACTGATTTCGGAATAATAGACTCTCAGCCCAGTTTATCTTGCTCTTTCATCTCAAGTTCACTTTTTAAGTGTCGCACAGGAAACGCTTGTTCCGTAAACGTGCCTGTTCCGTTGCTTGTACAATGCGACGAATATGGCGCAGATTTTTCTCGGCACATTCAGCAATCATCAGTATTTCCTTAAATTAAGCTAGGATGATAGCAAGCCTGGCGTTGGCTCTCAGGGCACAGACACACGTTAAGTGCTCAAACAAGTTGAGTTGCATCTTTGTTGATCAATGTATTAAAACATTTGGACAGGTTCCACCCTGACAAATTCCTTCATCTCGCCGTTTTTGTCTAATGTAACTCTGGTCCTGAAGACTGAAGACTAGCCTGAGTTCTTGCTATTAGTTGAAATTTTGGCCCTTTGCCGTAATGTCAGCTCTGCAATCAGTTTGGTTTATTTACACATAAAGTAAATGTCTGGCACGCGCATCGCTACTATAAGAGATCCGATCCGGCAACGACTAAAAAATATCCAGAACAGTTCATTTGTGTCTTGTGTGGTCCTCTGCTTTCAACAGTTTCATCGTTACTTTTGCCTTCATTCTACCTCTTTGCACAAGGGACTTTGCTCGTTTATCATGAAATAGTGCGGAATTGTGTAATTTGACGGATGGCTGTGCGAAAAAGAGGCTTTAAAGTGGGCAAGGTCGGCGAGATGTCAGGCCGAGTGATAGTCCGATTATAACTGAAACAATTTTCACTGGTGAAGAAAAGAAAGCGCCACCCATGTTTGTTGCACTCCGCCATTTTGCCAGAAGAGATGAGGAGGTGGGGGGGGGGGGGGGGAAGATGGTATACCCGGTGTATACGATTGCGTATAGAGAAAGACTTACGGTGTTTGCTTGTTTTGTTTGTTCTCCCCTTTGCGGGCTACCTGAAGTAAAATCAAGGTCAGCTATGACAAGACTGATAAATGTAACAAGTTATTAAATAAGTGATAGTAATTAAATAATACTGAATTATGAACATGTTAGAATACTTCGTCAGCTCAGGACAGCACTGATGACTGCGGAATGCCTTGGAATTTTCGTAGATATGATGCCTCCAGGTGGTCTGCGCCCAAAGGAGGTCTTAAGGAAAATCTTAACCTTTCCCCCTTTCTGAGAAGTGATGTTCTGAGAGTACAGTATTTCTCGCACCGTGTCGGGCTTGAACGGTCTATAGCCTACCGAATGTTATTGAGTAACGCAGCTTCGTCTTTTCTTTAATCTCTCTCACAGCCGATTCTCCACGGCGTATCATAATGGAACTGAATTTTTTCGCTTTTCAGTGATGCTGAAAAACAGTCTTCTCTTCCATCTGGTTGTTGTTACTGCGCATACACATCTTACCTTGTTAATTCCAAAACATCTTTCAGTTTGTGCAAAAAATTGTCAACATTTATCCTTGAGAATCTTTCCCGTTTTCTGCTTTCATATCGTTGTATCCTCTCTCGTTCCGTTAGGCTTCTGGCGAGGCTTCCATATTTCCCAAACGCTGACCGCAGGCGCATGAGTAATTCAGTGTTTCCCAAAGGGAAACAGTGAAAGGAAAAGACAACAATTTTTTTTGCCGAGAAAAATAAGGGGAGTCAGTTCATGCTGAGAACCTAAGCTTGTCTCGGTGATCAACAAATATGGCTGATTTCCCAATTTCCCAAGGACCCGTTACCTCTCAACAGGGGTGCTCACGTCTGCCTTGAAATTGTGCAGGACGCCGAAATTAGAGTCCTCGCCGGCGATTCAATGATATTTTCAAAAGGCGTTCTAATTTGCCTTTACATGTTTAGTGCGTTTTATTGCTTTGTTCCTTTCATATCAGAAACAGAGCCTTACAGAGCCTTACAGTGATCCTATGTGGAAATATGGCTGATTCACTTGGTACAAATATTCCTTGTTATTCTTCGACACGTTGTAACTCTGCCCAAATATCATGGTACACTCCATATTCGTCGTCCGTACACAAAAGATCCTGCGACTTACGTAATTTAAATGTTTCGGGAAGAAAAATGGTTTAAAAACGAGAAAGATGGCAGCTTTCGTCAAGAAAACTGTTCTTTGTTATCAATGTGTTGAATAATGAAACAAAATTCTGCTCAATGTTTGACTTGAATTTAGCCAACTTGACCTTTCCGCGCGTTTTTGCAGGATAATTGTTGACTGTCTGTTTCATGCTTACCTCCTGATTACCATTCCAAAGGTTCGCAGGTCTATGACTGGTCTACTTTCATATATATATAAAATACTCTTCTCAACCAAATTATTTCTTTTAGGACTTCTTCGTGGATATTTCTTGTTTTAAAAGAATCAGTCTCGTTCAAGTATAAAGTGGTATAGAGCCTCTTCATTGCTTATTCGAAAGAAAATGAATGTTTAAAAGTGTAAAGTCCCTGTAAACTTTTGAAAAAGACTAATTGTGAAATCAGAATAACAATCAGTGACCTACTTTGCTCCTTTCAAACGTTACGTTGTAACGTAAGCGGTCCATCCTTCGTGATCCTTGTATACGAAAATTCGGCACGCAGAGGAAGCCAATCAGAATGCTCCTTTTCAGCGCAGACAATGTTCAGCTGTATAAGAAATTGACAATAAAAGTTTTCTGTTGTGCGATAGTTGATGACAGCAAAGAAATAGAGAGCCAATAAGCCAATTGCTTTAAAATTAACCTTGACAAAATAGGTAAATAAATAAATAAATAAATAAATAAATAAATAAATAAATAAATAAATAAATAAATAAATAATTGGAGAGACGTCGCGTTCCCTCGTTATTTTTGTTATTATTGTTGTGAGCCGTGCGGTTCAGCGGACGCTCAGGCAAAACATGCGCACAAGTCGATAAATATCCAATATGGCGGATTGAACGAAAGTTTCACGTTTATATAAACCAGAGCCTTTATAGCCTTCTTGAACTGCTAAAATGGAAGACGAGGATCTTGAAGAAATGAGAGCGCTTAGAGGTAAGGGTCTGCAATTGACCGATTTACCTCTGACTTCTAGATTAAATTAGTAGTCCCTTTTAACTGGAACACGAGTCGTCAAAATTCTTTGACAGTAAGCTTATTAATTTTAAGGTTAAGCTTTTCTTCTTTAAATTTAAGTTCAGTCTTTTTTCCTATCATTTATCACCCTTCAGCGTCATCAAGTTACAGCCAGAAACAATCTCAGATTCAATCTTTTGGCCGTGGTTTAAGTCGACACACTGAAACAATTACTCGCACATCGGGCGAATCGACTAGAGATGTACAGACAACATCTTTGAGCTCTGTAGCAAAAGATAAAGGTGAGTAACGTTCATGTACATACGGTACCTTAAACAGTTGTCTGTCTATGACATGCGAACGTCATTAGCACAAGGGGCAGGTGTATTTTGCCGAACGCCAAATGCCTTTGAGCCATTTTTGTCGTCTGAAATAGGGTATGGATTTTAATCTTTTGGTCTGAAAACGGGTATGGATTCTAGAAACCAGCTCTAAAAATGGGTGTGAATTTTGGACACCATGTCACTTTATTTCATTTGAGTTTCAAAGCACTAACTGGGGACACTTTCCAAATCGAATTGGAATTTAGAAGTATTGGTTTTTGAGGAGAAGGGAAAACCAGAGTAGCCGGAGAAAAATCTCTCAGAGCAGGACGAGATCCAATGAAAAACTCAACCCACATATGATGCCGAGTCTGGGAATCAATCCAGGGCCACATTGGTGGGAGGCGAGTGCTCTCACCACTGCGCCATCCCTGCTCCCCTGAAATAGGGTGCCAAAAATGGTATATTTTGAGCTGAAATAGGGTCAGGGTTAGGAGAGCAGAGCCACACACCCCTTTCAAAAATTGCGAGGAGTACCCCCTCCCCCTTCCTCCTCGGTTTCATCTTTATAACGAGGTTCATACTCTGCCTGATTGCCTGTCAGGTGTTAATGAGAACAGAACAGAAAGTACGTCCATGGAAGCCATGATGGGATTCTCAGGATTTGGTAAGCATGAGGTTTTCTGATACATCCATGTGGCAATGATGTAAGAAAACAAAATTATGTATAACTGTAACGTGACAGTATGGTAATATTGCGTTCATCTTAAGGCCACTTTAGATGGTACAGCTTTTGCTCACCTCTGTCTCATGTGATTTCCAGAGCGTGCGCTGCTCGCGTCATGCAAAAAATAGCACACAACTCTCGTCATTCAACATTGCCTATACCTACGATTGGGCAATTCCAGAAAATATCCATACCCAACAGCGGACGGCTTCCATGTTTTAACCCCCCCTTGCCTTCGGAAATTCCAAAATGCGTTACCCCCCATGCCCTCAGAATTCCATAATCGTGAACCCCCCCTCCCCTTCAGAATTGCCGGTTTTTCTGGGAAGTACATTTTCGACTTTAGCAACACCTATATGAACAAACGAACATGAATTTATGCCTCCTCAGGGCTGTGATCTAGCGTCGCTAGGCGAAAAGCTTTACTCTTCAGCGACAAGAAAAACCTACCGCTAGTGGCCAGGCTGTGAAATTTTCTTTTTAAGTCCGAATTTGGCTATAATAATAAACACCATTTACGGCAGTTTTACTCCTCTTTGTTTTCTTGTGCCATTCAACTCCTTTAGGAAAAGAAGGAAACTTGAACAACGCATTGGATGAAAACAAAAATTATTTCTTTTCACCCCTTGTTTTATACACGCACAAAATCCATAGAATGTCTGGGATCCCAGGACTCCTCGCATGCTTCAGTCGTCTGAACCAAAAATTCGACTCTTACGCCGGAGCTTGCGGCTTTTTCGCGGAATGTAACACGATTGCTTCTGAAATATCTTTGCTGCGCAAGCAGTATGCTGCGCAAGATTATACTTGATTGTACTTGAATCTTTCGAATGAAAACTTCGGAAAAGCATTTCCTTATTTAAAAACGTACAGCGTCTACGGTAGAATTTGGCAAGGAACCGGGGAAACTTCAACGTGGCCGCTCGCTTGCCTTTGAGCAGACTTTGTTTACATCTTCGGCGTAGCGTTACAAATTTGCATAAATATTATCGAGATCATCGAATCTCAAAAGGCGATCTCACGTTTTCTTCATTTCAAAATGTAACCGTGTCTTCCTCTCAAAGATGACTGGAATACCTGTCCACTAAACCCAGTAATAAACAGTGAAGGAAGCGGAACTAAAAGATTGCGACTTTTTCGGCCGCTGTTTCACAAGCTGAGAATGGAAACGCGCGCGATCGCTACCAGTACGCTGCACATAATTATGCTTGATTGTACTTTAATATTTCGAATCAAAACTTCGAAAACAACATTTCCTTGATTAAAAAATGCGCAGTAGCCCCCCCATGCCCTCAGAATTCCATAATCGTGAACCCCCCCTCCCCTTCAGAAATCCTAAAAGCCATCCATGGTATGGCATGGATATTTTCTGGAATCGCCCATTGTACATTTTTTGTGACATACACGACAGTCGTAAGTGAGTTGTAGGTTTGATTTACACGAAACAATTCCTGTTGTAGGCCTTTCGTAAGCTTGTCGCATGCGACAAAGTTGTACCATGTAAATCGCCCTTTACATGTACGCATGACATGTGGACTCTGATAAATCCACAACTGGTAAAAGTGTGTCTCTAAAGATAGTGAGTTGTTTCAGTTACTTAGTAATCAAATGTGCAGTGACGAGTACTGTACATTTAGTTACAGTTATAGTATATTACATTGTAAATGATCTTGTTAAACATTTGGAAGCCTACAGAGAGTTGTATTCCAACAAATATTTTTTGTTTATTAAGCCCGCCGCACACGTGAGGAAAGAGCTGAGCAAAATGCTTCGCAAGGCAGATAGCTCAGCCATTTCCTCTAGTGTGCGGTGAAGTTTTGGTGAGAATTTCACCTCGCGAGGCGAAATCTCAAATATCATGTTTGGATATTTGGGATTTCGCCTCGCAAGGCGAAATTCTCACCAAAACTTCACCGCACACTAGAGGAAACGGCTGAGCTATCTGCCTTGCGAAGCATTTTGCTCAGCTCTTTCCTCACGTGTGCGGCGGGCTTTAAACTTCATGATCAGGGTGCCTGATTTGTCTACTTGTAAGAAAATCTGATGTAATTAATGCATGGATTTTATTTGTAGACAGAGGTGATTTTATCATACATGCTTAATTTGTAGCTCTTGATTTATAAACAGGAAAAAAGGCAGCCAAGCAGTTCAATGTTGAAGACATGTTTGAAAAAGCAAAGCGAACTGCCATGGAGTTATCAAGTAACAAAAAGGAAGGTATGCATAATTATACTTTCTTGTAAGAGTTACCACCCTTCCTGGTGCCCTTCTAATAAGCGCTGCCCTTTGTGTATTGTTAAATGTTAATAAGTGCATGCCCCCATTCCAATTAGTACCCCTTACCCCAGTAATAAGCGCTCTATTCAGCAAGGCATATGCTCCATTCACACCAAGGCTTGACATGTTCAAAAGTTGTTTAAGTTAAACACATTTTAAAATTGTTTCCTTCATAAAAGCTGATTTTGGATTTTTGTCGACTACAGATTTAGGACAAATGAAAGCTAAAGTTAATAAAAGTTTATTTGAATCCTGCGTCAAAGCCAATGGTTAAGCTTTCTGTTACCAATTTTCATTTTGTTAAACCTGGTTTAATTAAACATGTTTTGTTGGTGTGAATGGGGCTATAGACTGATTACAGTCAACTCCCTTATTGCGGACACCCTCGGGACCGCGAGTTAGTGTCGTAAATAGGGACTAGTCGGCAATAGCGGGAAGTTATTACAGTCAAACTCTCTATTTTTGCTGGGGACTTAGCTGCTGTCCTTACTATCGGGGTGTTCGTAATAGCGAGGTGTCTGTAAGGCAAGAGTTGACTGTACACAGGTGACTCGTAAAGTTTTCTTCTTGTCTGAAAATAATATTAAAGACACATATGGTTTACTTGGATTGGACCAGCAAATGTCATTTTAACTACACTGCATGCAAACCTGTATAGTGTTATATCAGGATCCAAAATCTCCTTATGTATAGTGTTACCGCTTTTTCAAGCATACAAGTCATGAGAATAAGCAAAATGATCACCAAAGATAAAAGTCAATGTTTTAAGATGGAAACATAAGAAAATTAATGTGAGGAGAGCAGGGAGGTTGGTTAGATTGAAACACTGTCATAGTGTTACAACTCTCCTGCCCGCTGATAAAGCTAATTACCTTGATTGATATTAAACAGTAACTCAGTACACTTCAATACTCTAAGATTCCTGTCCTTGTCTATAGAGTCTCCTGAGGATAATAGCAATGACGAGCCTGCTCCGTTTGTCATGATGCCTCCGTCCATGAGTGGAAACAAGGTACAAAAATTGTCTTGAGTGTGATCATTCAAGATGGCAGCTGTTGAGCAGTGGCAGATCTATTTGGGGGAGGGGGGGGAAGTGACAGGGGAGAAATACATTGTAGGGATGACAGATGAGGGGTGAGGGTTGGGGGTGATAGGTGAGAGGTTGGTGATATGAGGGGTGGGATTAGTGGTGAGGTGTAACAAGGGGTGGAGGAGCGGTGTTCAGTGCATGTATTAATTTCACTTTGTAGATGCCCCAGTAATGTCAACACAGGCACAAAAATGTTTGTTAAAGTTAAATGACAAGAACTGATGGAAGGGTTTTAGGTAAGATGGGCATACTGTATGTGTCTTTCTAGGTTTTGTTCGATGGTGCCTGAATTTTTGTATATGGTCTTCAAGTTAGTTAAAGAACATCACCCTGTGGTTTTTGTGGCTGGTTGGCATTTACAGTAGTTTTTGAGAAAAACGAGGCCAAAAGTTAGTAGCAGTGTCGTTTCATGTTCTCAATTAGAGAAGGAAACTCAGCGAAGCGTAAGAACTGATGTGCTGCATTTCATTATTTTTGTTCGTTAATTTAAAGTAAGGGAAAATGTGTTAAAAAACTTGCATTCACATGTGTGCTGAATTTGTCAGGTAGTTGAATGATATGGAATTGGGAGCATTTGAACCAACATCTAGATTTTCCCTCTATTGATTCTATGCATATACAGCACTGTAGGGTTTCTTTGAAACTGGTTCTTCAGGAGTCACTAACATCATTGCAGCACATTCATGATTGTTTCTTAAAATTTCTGGGGCATTTTTCAATTTTTGAGAGCTTGTAATAAAGCCTGCAGTGGGTGAGAATACATGTAATTTTTAATTTCTAAGTTGAGATAATTATTCTTCGCAGGCAACAGATAAAAACAGAAAGGAAAGAGATGACAGTGATGATGACGATGACGATGACGATGACGATGACGATGACAATGAGAATGAAAAAGAGGTATGTACTACAAGGTTTGAGTCAGAAGGATATCCAGGGAAGCCACATTTTGAAAACAGTCAGTGAAATTCACCTACAGCTGTATTATAATCTTTTGAAAATTTAATTGGTATATTCCCATCAATTGATTTCTCTGTGTGTCTCATTTTCAATTTCTGGCTAAAAGTCTTATGTATAACTAAATGTTTTGTAATGCAGGTATAATTGAACCACCATTTATGAAATGATGCTTTTATTATTTGATATTTTGCTACCATCGAGGGCTGTAACCTGTAACACCAGTTGCAGCTGAATAACCGCGAAAAAACCTTCAGTTGATTCTACAGGTTCTTTTGACTGTTGTAGGGTCATTTTCAAAAAACAATAAGACTGTTACGGGGGTGAAGCTCAGTTTTTGTGTGGCTCAAAATGTAATGCAAGGTCTGCCATGCTTGTACAATGTAGGCAGTTTAGTCTTGCTTCGTATTTTGAATTGAAGCAGATCACTATATCCTCACCATGCTCTATTTGGCAGCAATTCTTGCTTCTGTATTACATTGTTGATCAAGTATTTCTTGTTGGTATCCTGATTTACATGCTGGTTTTTTTTTCGTCAGAGTATAGAGAGTCGGATACCAGTGAGTCATGAAATCTCCTTGGACCATGGCAACAAAACAGTTGAGTATCATGCCTGATTGTGTTGTGCTAGAAATATTCTTACTCCTTCCACCCTCCCCTCCTAGAGAAAGTTTTTGGTTTGGATCCCCATTCCTCTGGGAATTCCATTAATATTTTTAGCCCAGGGGTGACAAATGTGGTTCAAATAATACATCTTCCAACAATTATCTCGTCAAATTTCACTGGTCTTACAGTCTGAATTTTTCTTGTGAAACCCTCCTGGAATCTTAATTCAAGTTGTAATGCAAAGAAAGTCCTGGGTTCCCAGAAAAAAATTAATGCTAATATCGCTGCCTTGCATTTAAGTGCTGAATTAACCATTATTTTGTCATTCGTTAGCTTCTTAATTGAAGGGTTTAGGGCATAATGGACCCTTAGTGCATTTTAGAGGATTAATTGTATTTTGATGAGTAACTTCTTAGAAAAAGATTTTGTGTTAAAAATACACGCTTAAAAGTCACAACGTTTCGACCTCTCCGAGGCCATTTTTCAAGTGCGAGTAAAAAGTAAAAACATTAGCATAAATATATAACAAACAGTTTAAAATTGGTAAGAATGTTACGAACACACGAACACTAAAATGTGATAAAACATGTTAATGATAAGTTGACTATTTATAAAGTTAAAAAAGGACATTATGTCATTATATTTATGCTAAGGTTTTATTTTTTACTTGCGCTTGAAAATGGCCTCAGAGAGGTCGAAACGTTGTGACTTTTTAGCGTGTATTTTTATCACAAAATAAATTGTATTTATAGTAATTAGACTATCACATGACTATAAACAATAAAATTATTAATCAGGTGTATTAATTTGATTGAAGGTGTCTGCCCTTGGTTTGGACCCATCAGGATCTCGGCTTGTGACTGGAGGTTATGATTATGAGGTACATCAATGGTGTATGCTGCGATTTGTAAATTAAAATGAGTGAAATAAATTAAGGCAAGATCAAACTTGGACCAAAAGTGCCACTTGGTTTCTTTAGCATGGGGGAGGGGGCTCCTTCTCCTCTCTCCCCCATCCCCTCCCCGAGGACTTGCTTATAGGCTACAGTACCTTCCTCCCTCTCCTCTCTGGCTTGGAAGCTTGTCATCACAGGATTATTCCAGTACTTACCCCAAACAGCTGTTATGGCTGAGTACCCTTGATGGGGCCTTGGTCTTTGGTGTGATCTAAGAAGGCAATGAGTTTTTCTGGAATATGTAGGTCAAAGAAGTGAAAAATTTATTATCATTCGATGTATTTTTCCCTCCTTTTCATTGGTCGAGAGCAAACCACATGACCTGCAAATAACTGCCTACCAATAATGGTCTGCTCATGCGCAATACTGTCCAACTGTGTTTTGCTGCAAATAATATTCTGCTCATAAGCAATTGAAACCACGCTCTTGCTGGCCTGCGTGGCAGTCGTTTCCATTTCCTTCAAGCCAAGCGGGGTAAGCGCGCGAGGGCATTGGGCAAAAAGGAGCAAAAAAGTAGTTGGCTTGAAGGAAACGGAAACGACTGCTATGCAGGCTATGCTCTTGCATGAAAATGGCAGATCACTTCCCTGAGCTGTCAGAGAGTGATTTCCCAAAAATAATCACGAAAAACAAACCCCGTGACCAAATGATAAAACAGTTATTGAACTTGGTTGTCGCAAAATATTGTGATTTGTCAGTGTCTTGCAGATCAATTATTTGCCTCAGCCTTCGCCTTCAGCAAATAACAATAATTACTGATCTGCTCGCCACTGACAAATCACAATATTTTACTCAACCTCGTCCGATAATTGTTAATTATCTGTGGATTGAAATTTACCCGGATTGGATGTATTCTCATTGTCAGAAGTGAATGTTTCTAAAGTTTTATCAACAAAATTGATAAAGGTACATGTAATTTGGTCACCATAAAGAGATTCTAGTGCTGATGTTTTGAGTGTTATCTCTTCATCACAGCGAGTCACTCTGTTGAAGGGCAGCCCTTGAAATGTCAGCGCTGGAATGTCTTTTCTCAAATTACTCTTATCTAACATGTTTTATTCAACATCAGGTGAAGTTTTGGGATTTCAATGCAATGGATGCATCTCGTCGTGCCTTCAGGACTCTGCAGCCATTTGAGTGCCACCAGATTAAGTCAATTGACTACAGCATTACAGGAGATGTTGTTCTTATTGCTGCTGGCAATGCACAGGTATAAACATTGAATTTTTTTTATTTTTATCTGAAAAATGCATGGCTACCCCCAATTTTCATTTTGGATACCAAGAGCACTTGCTGAGTTCTGCTTTCTCTGCATAGTTTTAAACTGCGCACAAATATCCCTGTATTAGTAGGCACCACTCATAGGAAACCCGAGTATCTCTATATGCATGGAACGTATGCATAGTAACAAAAGTAGGTACCGTCCTCAAGCACCCGCCCCTTTCTCCTGGGTACCATAAAATTAATCCTCAAAGAAGCACCTATTAGTTTCACCAAACTTGTTTTGCCCCTTTATTCTCTCATATGATGAGCTTGCTTTCAGGCACAAATACAGTTATGAAGTAGTTGTATTAATGGAGTGGTAGTAAAGCAAGGTTTAATGCTGTAATTCTTGTTTTTCAAATTTTCTTTATTTCCAGGCAAAGGTGATTGACAGAGATGGGTTTGAGGTCCTTGAATGTGTGAAAGGCGATCAGTACATTGTTGACATGGCAAACACTAAGGTAAGCACTGTGTAAAGTTAAGTTATTTTGTCTTCAGTTGAAGGTAATGTGCCAATCAATTTGAACCTTCTAGAGGGTGGGGTTTAGGGAGGGGCATTTGATCATCAAATTCAGTGCCAGGGTAGGGCATTTGAACAGCAACCTCCTTCCCAGGGTCTCTCCTCTCCCCGTCCCCCTTCTCTCGCTCCAGGGGACGGGAAGAGGAGAGACCCTGGGAATGAGGTTGTTTTGAACAGCTTTTTTTTTGTCCAACAACAACAATAGCACTACTATTTACTCTGCTGGCTAAAAACAGAACATCTCATTTCATTCACATCTATCACTGAGCTACAGGAGACTCGTGAGAGCAAGGCCAAATGAAATAATTACTTACTACAGTTTTGTGTAAACTCCTATGGTATGAGTATGCAGGTACAGTATATTGGGTCACAGTGGATAAGAATGTCATCCACTGGAACAACTGTGACCAGTTCTTTACGTTGTATAAGTTTGGTTTAGTTTAGTACAAATTACACGTACATACATGTAAGTTTGCTTTTTACAAGTTTACCTTTGTTTTTATTTGTCCCAGGGCCATGTTGCTATGTTAAACAATGCTTGCTGGAATCCAAAGATTAGGGATGAGTTCATAACTTGTAGTGATGATGGGTAAGCTTTACTAGTGTGAGTTTTGCTCAAGAATCTTGTAAGTACTGTACTCATTACAATTATCTTATGTGACAAACCTCCCCTTGTGCTTAGCAAAAGTAAGTGATAAGAATGCAGTTCTCTCCTTCACTGAGGCCTCCTTTGTGCTCCAGCAGAGACAAATAAAGAACTGAAGAGAGTGAAAGAATGAGGAGCGCGGGGGCCCCTGCGTCCCCTTTTACTCCATTTCCGTTTTTCTCCCCATTTCCAACTTTTTGTTCCTTTTTTGTGAAGGAGCCATCGAAGAAGACGGAGAATGCAATGAGCTTGCACAAACATTTTCTGCCTCCACAGTGCAATGTGTAGACCTGTGCTGTTAGACATCATGGAAAAACCTTTTTTCCATAACCCAGACCTTAGTTATGCAGAAATTGTTATTTTTTTCTGTGGTCCTTTAAGCTATACAGACTGCATCTCAAACTAATGGCCTATTTAAAATTAAATTATAACGTGATGACGACTCTCTTAGCCAAAGTAGAGCCTACAGACTTGTTGTCACATTAGAACTTTTGTTTATCTTTAAACAGAAAAGAAACAAAATCATTTCAAACATCACTTAACAGTTGATTTAGTTTTTAGTCTAAAGTCATGAGCTTGTTGAGCGAATTGTAGCCCTTGAATCACAAAGTAGACGTGGAAATGTTTCTGACACAAGGACCAGCCTGTATGCATGCCACATAAGAGCGAATTCCGAGAAATTTGGATGCCAGGCCTAATCAGCACCTGCGTTGGTTTTGCATCTGGCCCATCAAATAAATGATGCTAAACTTCAGTTTGCCATTATTGTTTGTCTACAGTGGGTGAAATTATGTCCTTTTCTTCTTGTTGACTCTATTGATAGGACTGTTAGAATATGGAACACTGAAACCCCCAAGAAAAATAAAACTGTGATTAAAACCAAGAACAAGCAAGGTAGGATAGGAGTCGTAAAAATAATTTTGCCCAATATTGCGTGGGGTTCTCACTAAAAATGCTTGGAAATGGAAAACCAGAATGAGATGGGGATTTTTATCATAAACTGCAGAACCAAGCATGACCAAGTAAAAGTGGAGCAATGCTTTATTTGCATGTCAAAACCAAAATGATATTGTTCAATGACATCATTAAATTGACATTAAAAAATTGGGTAACAGTTACTTAATATATATCCTATTAAGTATTTATATACTTAATAGGATGACAACAATCAAGATCAATGGTGATCCCAGCATTTGTTTAATGACAGATGTGCGTTCCTTTCTTTCCATTCCAAAGCATTTATTTACTTATCTCCAAAGTTCAAAGTGCATTCATTTGAAATTATTTTTTTTCTTTGTTTTCATTTGCACAGGGAAGAAGACGATTCCTACACGTTGTTGTTTTAGCAAAGATGGACGAATCATAGCTGCAGGTTGTCAAGTAAGCTAAGACTAATCAACACGCGAGTTCTCCTTACAATATTGAAATACATAGCCAAGCGGGCAGGTTAGGAGAATAAAGAAAATTATCTGCAACTTCATGATTCACCTTAAAAAATCTTGTTAGTACCGTGAAATCCTGTCAATGCAACAGCTACGGGCCATGAATTAACAATGCTATTTGTTCATATATGTATGCTGTGTTTTTACAGGATGGTTCCATTCAAGCCTGGGACACGAGAAGGCCATTTGTAAGTAGCAGTTAATAGAGAGCTCATTTGAAAGCTAAGACTTCAATGTAATGCTATTGATGACCTTCAAAGTGTTGTAAAAAAAAAAAAAACTATTCGAACATCTCTCTTACGGCACCGGCCAGGGACAGGGAGGATAACTGGCTTTCTCAGAAGTGTACTAAAAACTTTTAATTTCTGGATTTAAAGCACTGGATCCTTTCATATGAGAACTAATGGAACCACTGAAGTGAAAATTGTAGGTTGAAAATATCTCTTATCTGCAGGTTTTTACCATTTTACATTCTTTTCTACAGACGTCCCATCAAAAAGTGTAAATTATAACCGATTATTCAGCATACATACATACACTGTATATTGTACATAAGAATCGGGCTTTACCATTTGCAGCCAACTTTGTGCTATGGACACCAATTTTATCGCAAACTTACACAGTTAAGTCGAAAAATGATGATTGAAAATTGCAGTAACTGTATTGCATGTACACAAACGTCTTTGACACTCCTTGTTGGTTCAATTAGACATGGAATGTCCTACTCACTCTGGGTACTGTTCGGCAGAATTACCATACTGTATTACTGTAGTATATGGTAAAGTTCTTTACATGGAAGATTTCTCTATGCATGTTTGTTCGTTTTTCCTTTTAACAGATCCATCCCACATACCTTCAGCGCACCGCTCATACATTTGGCAGCGACACATCGTGTCTGACTTTTTCACATGAAGGAAGCTTACTTACATCCAGAGGAGGTATCAACAAAGCGATTCTCTCACTAAATACAATCTAAGAAGTTGCCACAAAACTGTTGTACCTCGCTGCTTGGTGTTTCACTATACTGGCATTATTTTTATTTTAATTTTTGTAAGGTGATGATACTCTGAAGATCTGGGATATTAGAAATTTCAAAAGATTCCTCAACGTTGCCATGAATTTGCCAAACTACTATCTACAGTAAGTCTTACTCAATGCTGGTGACACTCACTTTTAATCGAAGGGTTGTAAAATAAATAAACCCCTTTCGGGCTTGCTGGTATATCGGATGTTGTTAGGAACTGGATCATTGTATAATCCAATTCCAGCGATTTGATTGGCTTAGCAGCCATGGTATCTGAGCCATTATACTATGCCCGAGAAATAGCGACCATTAAATTGTCTTCTGTTTGTTCAGTCTTGCAAAGCGAAATCAGCAAGATCTAGCAAAATTTCCTGATTATTTTTGATAAAACAATTATTCTACTCACGCTTGTTGGATACGAGATGATTATAGCCAACGGTTGGCTATAATCATCTCGTATCCATTGTTAAATGGCCTTGGCTGAGGACTGTCGTCATATTTCATAGTTGCTCTCGGAGCTTTGCTTCTCGGCCAACAGTTCATTTTTGGGGCAGTCGTCTGAACGGGTTTAGTTACTAAAAGTCAGCCCGTATGAATCAGCATACGGTAGACGTGTTTCACATGTTGATTGACTCATTGTATTTCTTGTAGTTTGCATGAAATGCTCGACTTCTTGGCAGTTATTACAAAGTTGCCACTAATATAAAGGTTTTTGAATTTCAGGACTTCCTGTTTGTTCAGTCCTGATGATAAGATGGTTGTAACAGGAACATCAGTGAAGAAGGGACAGGTATCGTAGCTCTGCAGTAACAAACTACACGTCTCTCCTCCTTCTTCTTTCTTTTTTTCTTTTTTCTTTTTAACTTCAATTGCATTATATATTATATTTTGAAAGTTCCTAATAATCGTAAGGGGGGAAAAAACCCGACTTAGTCAAAATTCTACTCTTCCATCTTCAAAGCAACATTAAGTCCACAAAATGTATAAAAAGTTGGAAACATTTCTTGTCCTATTTGGGCAAGGAGGCCTATATTTATTTCCAATTTTTGTACAGGTGTATATCTCTTTCAAACTTGACCACTGTTTAGTACTTTGCAGTGCATCTTTTTCATTTCTTTCCGTTTAAATTAAACTATTTTTATTTTTTAAGCATGTCTCGCTATTATCTCAAACTGTGTGACCTAATCCTAGCTATGACAGCAGTTACAATGATGTAAAAGTGCTTCAGCACGGTTTAAATATTAAATAAACTGGGCCCAGTTGTTCGAAGCCCGATTAAGCTAATCCTTGATTAACGTGAACTCTGATTCCAGTTTAATTACGTGGGATGCCTGTGCAGCCCACGTTATAAAATGGGGGCCGTTTGTATCCACAAATGCGCATCTTTCAATTATTAACTCGTTTTAGATGTATCAAATTCAGTTTTCTCCCAGAGGGGATCTTTTTGTCTCCTATTGTCCTTATTGTCTTTAACAAAAACGGTCCAATGAGAATGCAATATCTTAGTGTAGGTCAGGAGGGATCGGAGGGGAGTTAATTACTATTGTGATTATTCAGGTCCTAGTGGTCTCTCGGTGGAACTGAAAAGGCCTGACTTTAGTGGCGTGGCCATATTGTTTTAAGGTTTTAGATTCCAATGTGCCGTTTTCAAAAAGAAAATTAACCCTTTTGAAGCGGTAAATCGAAAGAAAACTTCTAAGAAGCACTCGACAGTAAAAACGGTGGAAATCGGAGAGTTCAAGGCGAAGGAATTATGCTTCTGTTTGACAGTTGTAGAACCATCCAGAATATGCGGGGAAAAGGTCATTTTAAAAGCTAACACACAGATCGCATCACTTTGTCGAATTGATGCTTAAACGCAACTGGAAATCTACTTTACAAAAAGATTAAAGGCTTGATTGTCCATTTGTACTAAAAGTTTTCATTTAGGAAAGCTTTTTGCCTGTTTTCTTTCTGTTTTTTTTTTTTTTGATGTAACGAAAACAATTTGTAATCTTACATTGTAATCTTACACTTTTATTTACATAACCAGAGTAGAAAACGTGAGTCACGCCCCGTTATTGTAATAGAATCTCCGGTACAACGAAAGACTTTTGTATGGGAAGCAAAAATATGATGAAAGTTGCCAAGTTTTCATGTATGCAAAAAGTTATGATTAGCAGTGAACTTTTCAGATAAAAAGAGTGCTCCTTTCAGCTGAAGACATTTTCTGGCGGGAGCTATTTTTAGGCGGCAAAATTTCAAGTAGCGCAACTCAATATCACGCAATCTTTCTGACTAAAACTGTTCAGTTAGTTCAATCGCGAAGGGAGGGAAGGTTAAAAAATCGGTGAGGCCTACAATAAATGCGGCCAATAGTGCTAAACATAGTCAACGCATCCCACGTAAACGCTCTGAAAAGCGTCTTGTTATAAATCAATTAAGAATTGGTTCATGCTTGGCGTGCGTATATCGAGTTATGGATAAACGCGGGAAGTTTGGAGAGCACGGGAAAAGCGTAAGAGTTGCTCGAGGCGTAGCCGAGAGCAACTCTAGCTTCTTGAGTGCTCTCCAAACTTCCCAAGTGCATCCATAACGTACTCGATATGCGCACAGGCCTAAGCATGAACCAATTCTTTTATAACATAGTGACAGCAAAGTATCGAAAAGTAGTACGCGGAAAACGGGTTCTATTTGTGATTGATTACAAAATTCTCTCAATGCGCTGTACCGAAAAACAAAGGTTCTCATCAGCTGTTTACAAACACGCCACAATGGTATGGTCTGAACATTTCATCTGAAATTGTCAACGAAAATTTGCTTCTTTGAATTAGTTTCTACAAACTAAAACTAAGCGACGGAAACCCAAGTTTGTCTGCAAGTTGTACACGTCATTTTATGGACACATGGCCGTGCGTATGTTGAGAAATGTACCATGATGACGCCAATAGGAATTAGATAGGGAAGCACGCAAGATTCTTCCAAAGGATTTTTTTCCTTCAGTATTGCCTTAGACTTTTCTTTACCTTTATCTTGACGTTAGCCTTCAGACCCATTCTTATCGAGGGAGATGAAAACCTTGATTAACTTTTAACCGTGGATTAGCGTTATTCGGCTTTCAAACAACCGGGCCCTGAAGTAGAATATTGATTGAGAAGTAATTCATATTTTGATACACAGGGTTCTGGCAGTCTGGTGTTTATGGAAAGGGACTCGTTACGAAAGCTGTACGAATTTGATGTGATGGAATCGGTAAGTTATGGCATGGTGTGAATGTCACTGTACTCAACCATTTTTCTACTAATGCCCTGTTGTTTTTTTGCCATTTTAATTAAGTAAATAGTGTGTAGCCACGGTGGTGCACTTTGTATCTTGTCGGATTTTGGGGCGACATGCAACGTTTGTAACGTCTTACATGGTTGGTCAAGAGAACAAAATAACGAACAACAGAACAATGCTCCCAACCCTAAAAAACAATGCAGCTGCAGGTTATCAGGGTACAGTGAAAATAGAGCTTATAAAAGGTGCACGTCTACTGATTGGACTTGCTGTTGGAAGACTGGAGGGTTTGTGATTCAAGGCCAGGTTGGTCTCGGCATTGTTGTGTTGTTTCCTTGGACAAGAAACTGTGCTCCAGGTTGCCTTTTTGTTTCACAGTTGCACAAATGGGTACCGGCGACATACTTACTTAGGGTAACCCTGCAATAGACTAGTATTCCGTGTAGGGGAGGGGGGAGGGTAGTAACAGAAACTACATCAAGCTCCAGCAGTATTGGCCACTTAGGCTCGAACTGCGATGTTAGTTTACCATTGTTTTGTACGTAAATAGTATGAAAATTAGTGCAAATTGTTTTGCAGCGAGACTTTATTTGGTAAATTTGCACCAAGTCGTTGCAAGTATATGCAAATGTGTATAATTTATGCGTATAAAGTTGAATAACTTTATGCAAATGTATGTTAATGTTTGGCCGTGAAAATGTTTTACCTTCCAGTTTAAAGATGAATTTTTGAAATCATATTAGGCCTTTGTTCTCTTCATGCTTTTTTTGCATCAACACATCAGCTAACCTATGCCATGTATTTAATTTGCAGAGTGTTGTCAGCTGTTTGTGGCACCCAAAACTGAACCAGATTGTGGTCGGATGTGGAAATGGAACAACTAAGGTTTATTTTGACCCTGAGAAAAGCAACAAGTGAGCGTAGTTACTTCTTCAAGTTTCATCGTTCGGCAACTTATTAACTTGTGTCAAGTCCCGGGTGGGGGGGGGGGGGGAGGGGACTCCCCCATATAAGCATCTAGGGGGGGGGGGGGGGGCGCTTACCGTTTACACAAACCACCCGGCTGGAAATTTTCGGCATAAATACGAAATGAGTTAGCTTGTCTTAACAGAAGATGGATAACATGCAAAATGTATGAACAACAGCTGTAAATCCCAAAAGGAGTAACAAAAATCCATCACTTTGACCAGAAGCCCATAATTTCAGAAGTACTCCAAATGGAATGATGCGTACCATTTGATTTTCCAACTGGAATTTCCGGGTTTTCCATGTAAATGGTAAGCACCCTAGGTATGTCCGGTACGGGTTTTGACCCCGTTTTGGTCTGAAAGTCTGAAAACTGGTATGGATTTTACAAAAACGGGTATGGATTCGTGGCTCAAAACTCCTGAATAGTGTTTGGGCCCGAGAAATATTTTTAAAACCGTATTATTGATGGGTGGTAGTTTTTCGCACAAACTAACCCCGTGTTTTTCTTTATTTCGTTTGAGCTCTCACAATTATTAAAACCCAAATTTTTGACAATGAACATTGTGTCCGTAAAATAGTTTTTCGGGCACCAAATGCTTCCGGAACTTTCGAGAAACGTACGCCACCCCACGGGGTGTCCATTGTACCTCTTGGTTTTTGGTAAATATTCATGTTTTTTTTAGGGGAGCAAAGCTTTGTGTTGGAAAAGTGAAGAGAAAAGGAGCAGCAAAGGAGATGCCACTGAAAGACCAAATTATCACACGTAAGTTTGGTTGATTTTATGGGTTTCACGCCACGAAGGACGTGCTCACTGGCTTGCATAATAAAAGGCTATTTTCGAGCTGCTTTGAACCTCATTTTGAAAGCAAGGCTTCGTGTATGTGTGTGAGGCTTTGTTATGAAATTAGTTTTCATTCATATGTAAACAAAACTACTTTTTCGCATGAAAAGCTTTGCACTTAGCCTTGCTATCGTAATGAAGTTCAAGGCAACTCGGAAATGGCCTGTTGGCAGGGCTGCCCATGGAGTTTGTCATGCATAGGCCTTGGAAATGCTGGATTGTTCTGGAATTAGTCTACCATAAGGGCAGGAAAATTTTGTGGATTTTTAAATCCACTACAAGTACACCCGGAAACCTTTAGATGCCCGGATACTACTGACTAAAATTATGCACATGTGTCGGACTGTTTGCTTTTAAAGTTTTTTGTTTTTTTTTGTGAGTATCAGAAGAGTATCATGATACCTTGGCCATTAAAACATACCTCAAGGTTAGTTTTTCAATGTGTGGTTTATGTGGATGAAAAGAAAGGGAGCCGATGGCATACAGTGGCAGATCCACAACTTGGTGTCAGGGCGGAGGAGCAAAGATCCTCGATTCGTCACTGCTCGATGCTAAGTTCATAGCCAATAGCAAATGACTGTAAGCAAATCCAAGGAAAAGGGACCCTGTTCAAGATAGAGGAAAATTGATAGCTGGGGTCTACTTTATGTGTAGAAAGGTAGTCGTAGTGGTAGTGTGTCTAAGTGAAGCTTTGTAAAGCACTCTTGGCTCTAAAACACGGACCCGCACTATAAAAGGAACCTTGCCCCGCTGGCCAAGCCGCTAGTCATATCATTGTAGACAGTGACACCGAGCTGTGAACATCGCAGAGTCCGTACGGCAAGTTACAATTATAGAATATTGACAAAATAAATATGAAATTCGTATGCGTAATTGCCTCGTGAATAAAGCTTATAAAGTAATTTGTTTTTGCAGCTCAGTTGCAATATATTTTGTCCAAAATATTCTTTTAACAGCTTAGGTTATTTTTTCAAGACACGTTTGGCTTTCTTTTTTGAAATACCGATTCCACAATGTTTACTTTCTACTTGCTCACTATGTCCGCCATCCCTTATGTGACGTTGAAGCGGTGACTGTGTGACAAAGAAGGTGGGGAAGCTATCCCTTTTATATTGCGGGTCCTTGTTTAAATAACAAAGTTTCCCTTAAGAAATAGATGATTCACTTCACGTTGACTTTCCTTATGTTTTCCAGCACATTCTCTACCAATGTTCCGCGAGAAGCGATACAAAAGCAAAAAGAAAGTGAAGGAAGCAGACAGAAAAGATCCAGTCAGATCACACCGACCTGATTTGCCAGTCACTGGGCCGGGTGAGTACTTCTCATATACCTTAAAGAATATACTACAATGCTACGATCTAGCGATTTTCTGGGCAAGTGAAAGAAAGCAGTCTTTATTCAATAGAAATTGGTACATACTTACATCAGACGTGTAAGTTAACAATTATCAATAATAGTAAAACTAATGGCAAAACAACTATAACTATTATAAAGTTGCAGAAATTGGAAAAGGCATCTATTCATATATGAGCGTTTAAAGCGTTCTGTTCTGATTCGTGGTAGGATGTAGTCATGTCCGCGGTTGCGTAACTTCCGGTTCCAGTGAAGTTGTGCTTCTTTTGCTAAGCTGTAAAAATATTTGTAGCGAGCTGGGTCCTTTACTATGTTTATGTCTTGTCGTGGGCCGAAGGACTACAAACTCGCATTTACAAGTGAAGCTGTATACAGAAGATTTTCGAAAGTATTCCGAAAATTGCTCTTTCAACTGAAAAGGTAACGATTTTTTTCGGAAAATTTCCGATGATCTCCGAAGGCCTCCGACGATCCAGATGTGGATCCCTGCGACGAAGCTCAGAATATTACTGTGAATGATCATGGGATATTGCAAAGAAATACTTCGGATCGGCTTTCCGACTTTTTGACTGTTTGTGTTCATCACGGCATGCAATAATTTCTGGAAGGAACCGCATTATTTAGTAAGTGTATGTTGCGGGGAGACTCGTTGCGAGCTTTGTCATTTCTGATAGCTTCATATGTGATATGCGACTTGCATGTTGTTAGGATGAATAATGCCAAATGCGTTTATAAAACGAATTGTAGCGAGCTGAGTGTAGGTTTGTGTCTTTTCGAGGGCTAAAATAACCGCAAACTCGCAACAAATCCTAAGGAAAAAACTCTTCTGAAACTTGTCCCGTGAACAAGGCCTTGCGGAGGATTGAAGAAATAACTTGTTATCGTTGTTGTTTGTTGCAGGTCATGGCGGACGGGTCACAACTGGCATGTCTTTGTCTGCTTTTGTGGTGAAAAACCTTGCACTGGAAATGAAAGATGATTCTCACCCGAGGGAAGCTATCCTCAAACACGCTAAGGTAAAGCGCGTGTTTTTACAAACCGTTGAATCTTCTAAGGAATAATCGCTCCTCACCCCACCCCCCCCCCTCTCCCTCCACCCGCGCGAGATTTTTCTATATGCCAAACTGTCTCTTTTCATGTAGGCTGGTTTGCCTTTTGTATGTAATGTAAGAAACCGATTGGTTTACAGTTTGTTTGCAAAAAACTCCAAATGAAATTTCTGTGTTCCATTTATGGGAGCCTGTGAGCAGACTGAGTGACTGAACGTACGGGTTCAAATGGCAAAGGGCTTGGAGAGAGTAGAAACGGAGAAACAAATGGAACAGACAGTTTTCGGCTGTCCGAAATTTGGGAAAATTTCAAATTAGGCCAAATCGTGGCGATAAATTGGTACGTGTCAGTTAGGCCTTACTTAATTTCTGTATTTTCCAGGCGGCGGCTGAAGATCCTTACTGGGTGTCTCCTGCATATGCGCAGTAAGTTTGTATTGTAGTTTCTTGGTTATGGTGGTGTATTTAGCCCGTTCCAGGCTCTCAGCGTGTCGCGGGAGACGCGAAGGAGCTGGCGAGAGGAATGAAAACGAGGGGGACCTTGGCGTATCCCGCGATACACCGAGAGCCTGGAACAGGCTCGGTTTATTATTTGATCCGAACACTCCCTCCTTTTCTCCCCACCTGCTCTCTGTGTAAATTTGCTTTCAAAAATCCTCGATTTCTTGATTTGTTCTCGTGCAAAGGTTTTCAGTTAACTTGTTCAAAACTGTAACGCTATTTTATAAACAGAAAAATCTTGTTAAGGAAGTTCTTGACAAATTTTGTCGAACGCCCAAGAAGATAAAACTTGCCAAATTTAGACATTTCAAGTCCACAACCAGCCGAAAATGGGAAATATCCCAAGTGATCACCCGCCAGTTTTGAAAAATTCGAGATGGACCTGGAAGGGCTTTTGCTGTTGGAACAGATTGGGACATCAACATAGTTGTCAAAAGCGTGGTAGGGAAACACAAGTTAACATCGCGCCTCAAGCGGAAATAAATAAAAGATATTAAACAGTGCACCCTGCTGTTTTTCTGTGAGCTTCCTCCTCGGAAAACTGTTTGCTTCTTGTAACAGATAATTTCCTCGAACAAACATCCGTGGATATCATTTTTTTTTACGCCAAAGAAAGGTTCTTGTTTTTATAGCTTAGATATAGAAATACTTCCTCTCCTTTCTCGCCTGTTTATGACTCCCGGCTTTCTAAATTTGTTTTGTTAATCATTGATTTCTTTTTTGACAGCACTCAACCCAGAACTCTCTTCGAAGAAGAGGAAGAGGAGGAAGAAGAAGAGGAATCGCAGAGAAAAAAGATGAAACTACTGTAGTCCATTCCATTCCTGACAGTAACCGAGAAAAACAGTGACACTGGAAGGAAGGAGTGAGGCCTGGGATGGACAGAAGAATGATTCACACGTGGGTAACACGTGGAAGCAGAGAGACAGAGCGGGAACTGGAAAAGACAGAATATGAAGGAGTGGGACCTGGGACAGAATTTATATGTAAATGACAAAGCGTGAGACAACTTTGACAGTAACAGCAATTTACATGTAAGAGTCTATATAAATAAAATTTTTAATCTTTTTGCATGCTGAAATCTTTTTCTTCTTGACTACAGTCGAACCTCCCGTAAGCGACCATCCAAAATGCCAAGATTTAGTGGTCACTTACGGGAGGGAGGTGGTCGCTTACGAGAGTCGAACCAGACGGGGTCTCCTCCCGGAACAGGTCTGACATATCTACTTATTCGAGGATAATTCCTCGCGAAGCGAGGTTAATAAATTTGTCGGGCCGAGCCGGCCCGAGCGGAGCTAAGCCGCGCGAATTCGAGCGAAAAATATATTTATATATATATATATATGTTTTTTTGAAGGTGTCCGCACTTGAATGACGTCAGACTGTCTGGCGTCGTCTGAAAAAAATTTGCATACATCGGAAAAAATATGCGTGCATGATCAAATTTCAACTGCAATGTTCATCAATATTCACTGGATACAGAACTATCTCTCCACAATCTTTTCCCTTTCTTTTAGAAATCTTTTTTTGTGAAAGATTGCATTGAAGAAATTACACGTTTTGTGGCCGCGGTAAAATAATTTTCCGTGGGAAATAAATTCATCGAACACGACAGCGCTGCACGCCCGTTGTACATTTCATCGCGTCAGAAATAGATTTTTAACCGCAAACTAGCCTGTGGAACTACGAAAAGACCATGCTCATCAAAATAGTTGCTATGTTCAGAAACCTTTTAATCTCCTCATTTGATGCTACAACACGAAAGAGGGCTTTCCACCCAGCCCCAGCTTCGCGAGGTTTTGCGAGTCACGTATTTCTAGTTTATTGCACACATATCCCTAGGTCCAATACGAGTAGTGCTAGGTTGTCACTAAAGGTTCCTGGTAAACTCTGAGTAGCGTAGTACATACAGAGGACCTGGAGACCAGACCACGTCTCAAGTGATTGCTAACAAGAGGTTAAAAACAATGAAAAAAAAATTATAATGCCGAAATAATGCTGAAAAAAGTTTGGTGTTTTGAATAGATGGTCGCTTATGAGAGGTGGTCGCTTGCGAGAGGTGGTCGCACATGGAGGTTCGACTGTAGTTTAGTATCATTTTTCCATTCAAAATACAAAACTACAGTATATGCAAAATAGTAAAATATCATGAATAAAATATCATGAATGGAAGGACCTAAAAAATTGTTTGTTTCGATACCCCTTGATGGTACTCACGTGACCACTTTTAAAGAACTTACCACTATATTGAGTTGCTCGGAGAAATCTTGTTTCAATAAATGGAAATATAAATCTTGCAATCCCAATGTTTATTAAATCAATCCTTGCAGAAGCCAATATTTTGGGCCTGTTTGAATAAATCCTGTTGATGTTTCAATCAAGCGGCACGAGCGAATCACGTGCGAGTTCACGGATCGTCTTAGACTGGACACTAGTACTTCTTCCTTTTTATAAGAATCACGAACTATGATGTCACAATATGTGAAAAATGCCAAATGTCTGGGAATATAGTACTCGTATCAGATCGATTTTAAAACTGTTATCAGCCTTCTCTTGATGGCGCAGTTTGACAGTGAAATTTACAGTCCTGGCAATAAAAGTAAACAAATACAGACTGCCATCGCTCGTCGTACCATGTTCCCCTCTTTGGCGCCTCGTTGAACCGCAGACACCCACATGATAATTTTCTTTTGCGTTTGGGAGCCAAAAACGCACCAAAAAGGAAAAGGCCACTTCCGGCCGTGGTCTGTGCCTTGCCGGATTAGTGATTTAGTTAATTTTCTCCTGAGATGTTTTGTTAGCTCTCTTTCTGCCAAGCGGATGGCCTAATACCTTTCATATAAATATGAAACTCGACAAGCGGCAAGTCTCTAAGACTAGGATCTTCGATTTTGTTATCTTAGGAAACAAAAAGTCAATTAAATCTTCCTAACTACGTACCCTTATTAAATTTCCCTTACTTTGGAAAGGATTTTCAGGATTTTTGCGGGAACAATTCTGTTTGTTCCTCCCAATCCAGTTTGAAATAGGAGTGTTTTTAAATCGAGAGTTGGTAACAGGGAAATCTTCAGCCGATTATCTCCATACTCACTAAGGTACGTAAAGTAGTAAATTACAGTGTATCATCATCATCATCATCATCATCATCATCATCATCATCATCATCACCATCATCATCATCATTTATATGCCTTAGTAAATGGAAGAAAACATTCAACTTACAAGTCAAGGTAATGGCGAGGAGACCTCAAGAAACCACCGACCACCTCGGCTGTCATTAATAAATAGAAAATATGGTGCTGCGTAAGTACGGCTTGGTGAATTCGTGATTTTACAAATAAAAACTCCAACATTTTTTCCTTAAAAGTGAAAAAACTAGATGAAGACGCAATTGATATTGGGAGAGTTCCAGATTTTGGGACCTTGGTAATTGCTTATTATGTATAATAGTCAAAAGACTTTTCCCTTACACAGCAAACATGAGGAAGAGTAATCTGTTCATGTTGTCCTTCAGCAGCATGGTTAGAAAATATAAAACTGTTCAATCGAGGCCTTAAACTGCTGTTTAAAAGTAAAAAGAAAGAAGGAAGAGTGTTTGAACTGATTTCCAATTACCTAGAAATGCAAGCGGTGGGTTGTAAAAGCGAGGCAGAGTCATGTTTTTTTTTTTTAACCAACTTTCAGGTATTTGAAAATCGGATAAGACATTCTTTCTAGTGCCTTATATATATATAGCTTCTCAGCAAACAATTGTTAATTCTTGAAGAATTCACCAAATTTTATGACAATTAAGATCACTCTTCTGAACCTCCAGTTACAGTGTTGATTTCCATTGTCTGCTCTTATCATTATTATCAGCAAGTTTAAGAAATATTCAGTGCTTATAATTTACCGTTCAACAGTGCCCTTGGTGCCAGAGATTGTTTTATCCGGCTTACCGATTCGACTGAAAGCCGTTGAATATTTTTTTCTGAGGTTTCTACGGTAGTGTGTGATTATTTGAAAGGTATGAAATGGACAGACAACGAAGAATCTTGAGGGATTTTTTACAGTACATATACCCGACATGTCAGATGTTTCAAACGGAAGCGGAAGTGGCCGGCGCGTCTGATGAACAATGCTCTGATGGCATTGTGGGATTGATGCAAAACTGTATACGGAAATATGGAGTCGCTGACAGTGATGGGAGGGAGTTGTAAGCAGTTGTTGTCGTAAAAAGGCTTTATTTGAGAAACCTTTCTTCAAAGACATATACCAAACAAAGGTTAAACATGCCTCCTGGATTGCGGCGTAATTTCTGGGACGGTTTTGGTCCCAATTCCATGGTGGATGTGGATTGTTTCCTGCCTACTGGCGTCGTGATCCAACTTCAAGTTCGAATCGAAGCTCCACTGGCAGAGATCAAGGGTCGATTATGGAGAGAAGCAAGCAATTATCCCTTGTTCAATTTGCTAACAGACGCGGGCAAAGACGCTTCGAACTACGTTTTTGTTTGTGTGAATCATAGGGGAAAGCCAGAGGAACTTGTGGATGAATCGCGACAGTTGATCGACGTAAGGCCATTTCGCCCTCTATTGAAACTTATTCAGCGTAAGGGTGACAATGAAGAGAAACTCCTAAACTCCACCATCGGTAATCTCATCGGCAAAAGCTTACATGAATTCGATCAAATGCAGAATACAGAGGTGGACGACTTTAGGCGAAAATATCGCCGCTTTGCGGAGGCGATTGCCAGCGAGAGACGGCAGCTCGATTGGATCGGTCGTGCAATGTACGCTTATCCACCTGAAGTAGAGAGTACACCCCCTCCACCGCACATCGAGGACAGACTTATGGAAAACAGGCGATTTTTAGTGAATGTGGCCATCAAGAATAACCGAGCCTCGATAAAGGACATGCATGCGTTCAATGTTCCTGCAGACGCGTACCCAGACGAACTCCTTGTGTTGGTGTTGAGAAAGCGAGGTGCGATCATGGGCGTACTTGATCTCGACAAACCAGCTGATTACGTGCTAAAGATTGTTGGACGCGAGAGCTATTTGTTGGGAAATTATTCTTTGTTGCAATACACGGTATGTAACTTATTTACACTACTGCAGAAAGGAAGTTGTTTTTAATAGTGATCACCATAAAATGTACATTTCAGCTAAATTTCACCACATTTATTGTGAAGTTTACCCTTTATATCCAGATCAAACGCCCTACTATCGTTGTGTCAAACTCAATTGAATTAAACCCGACTGTTGATCGAAGGTTGAGTCAAAAGTTAAACATTCAGTTGTGCTAGACCAAAATTACTACACCTATGACAATGGATACATTGTGATAATGTATTCATTCGGTTTGGCACAAGTTTTAAAAGCATGACGTCGTGCTAAGACGGTGAAACAGAGCTTGTCAAGATGCCACCCGACAGTTGATTCAGCCGTCATGCTAACTTCAACTTAACAAGATGCCCCTAATGGCATTTACACGGAATGCATTTATTCCCCATTGTATGCTGCGGAGATTTTTAAAAACTATCCTCCCTTCGCAATTGAAATAATTGAACAGTTTTATTCAGAGAGACTGTTTGATATTTTATCGTTGTGTTACTGGGAATCATACCGCAAATTACTCTCTGCAATAACGTCATGACCCCTTTGAAACTGGTCTGGCTTTCTTCACGTTTAATTATTTGATCTGTTTGTAAAAGCGTAATTTCTTCACTGTGAACTCTCCAAATTTCCACCGTTTAAACTGTCGAGTACTACTTAGAAGTTATTATTTCGATTTACTGCTTGAAAAAGGTTTGCTTTCTTTCTGAAAATGGCAGATCAGTACAGTGACTGTAAAACATGACGTACTGACAGCACATCCTTGTAGAAGTAAAGGGGTTAAGTATCACAATCTCCCTGGGCATTATGCCAATGTTAGTATAACCTCATCACCCCTAAAACAGCCAGGTAACCAGCTAAGTCATGCATATTATATATACAATCAAACCTTTATGAATAATAATTAGTATACATGATACTGACCTAGATTTGACTGGTTTGTTTTGACAGTATATCCGTACCTGTATAGCTAAAGGCACAAGGCCAGAGCTTTCCCTTGTACTACGTGCTTCGCTTCAAGTAGAAGTTGACGTGACTGGAATATGTCCTGTAGCTCAGGGGGTGGCAGCTCCTCCGTTACCTCAAAAGCCCCAGTCGGCAAGCCTGTCACTGTGGAATATTCAAACTCATATCAGAATCAAGGTTGTTTCCGCAGCCAATGTCAACGCTGGGGACTTGATGAAGGTATGAATGATTTTTCTTTAATTTATTTTGCTCATGATCAGAATTAGCATTTGGTAAAGAGATGTTTTGAAAAGAAATTACTTAACAATAATCATGATGATTGATGATGATGGTTGTGGTGGTGGTGGTGGTGGTGATGATGATGATGATGATAATATTTATAATAATAATAAATTTGATAGTAAGAATAACTTTGTTTATGTGTCAATTCATCTTACTAGCAACTGCAGTGCTTATTGGGAACACAATAAATAACTGAACAAGATAATCCAAACTAAACATAAACATCTAAGTTTAAAAATCCAAGCTGGCAGGGAGGTTTGTAATCAGTTGGCTACTTACAAAGCTTGTTTTTTATGGCCACTTACATGTAGTAGCACCACCCATATGGTGAATACAAAATGTTTTTTACCAAAAGGTCTGGATAGTAGCAGATATGTCGTTATCCTAAGGAACCACACAACACTTTTTAAATTTAAAAATATGTTTCAACAGAAACATAAAAGAAGCCATTCACATTCAATGGGAAAAACCTACACTCAATCATTAACTTTATCATGTTAATTTAAAACTTTCTCTGTAATATTCAGTACATTGTCATTTTTCCTTTGTGCTTATAGTTAATTAGCATTTTGGTTTGCACTATATATTCAACTCTGTGCTTTGTAATTTAAACTGAAGATGACAGAAGTTTTTCTCGAAACATGTTTTTAAATTTAAAAAGTGTCGTGTGGTTCCTTAGGATAAAATGTTTTTTCAGCTAAGGATCCATAAAGTAGAAGACAAAATTAAATAAATGCTATTTTAGTCTATTTATTATTAATAATTTAATACAGCTTGAGCACTCTCTTTGGAGTCTTCCCTCAATTTAGGTTTTCGTTTTTAAAACCCCAGTGCCAAATTAAACCATTTATTATTAAAATATTCTACCAGGTATGATTGATGGAAGTGTATTGCTAAATTCCTCAGAGGAGTCCAGATTTGAAAGGTCGCTTAATTGTCAACGAAATTGATGGTAACATCAGCATTGTTTCTCTTTCCTTTTCAGGTCTGTGTCAGAGCAGGGATTTATCATGGCAGTGAAGCACTGTGTGACATCATAAGCACAAGGCCAGAGGGAGGATCAAATCCTTCCTGGAGCGAGTACTTAGACTTTGACTTAGATGTGAATAACATTCCACGCATGGCTCGCTTGTGTCTTGTTATTTATAGCGTTTATGTTGACAGGAGGAAGACAAGAAACAGGAGAAAAGAGGTAAATTCAGAGATGAGGGACGTAGTTTAGAGGCCAGATTTCAATCTTGAGTTGGGGAAAGAGGGGCAGAAACCATGGGCGCAAACCATTAAGCCAAAATTTCCGATTAGGATGTCCGAAATTTCTGTTTGTCTTCTATTTGGGCCAGTAATCATCCTCAACAGATGATTCTGTTCTTCTGAGGTATCAGTAGAATTGTAAGTTCACTTTCCTAGTATTAGGACACAGCATTTTTGACCATATATATTTTAAGCTGTAATAAAAATACAAGCAATAAATATAATTGTGCGTATATTAAACGTATTTCTCAAGTCATTCTTCTTTTGTTTTTATTTACTCACTCGGCAACTGATCAGTGAGAGGTGCAATGTTTCCTTTGTTGTCAACACAGACAGCTTGTAGAAAGCAATGCTGATCACCGCTGGAATAGCAGTGGAACAGAAAATCCTGGAATTTCCAAATTTCTGGGAAAAAGAACGACCTCCAAACTTTTTTAAAAATATCCCTGTTTTAGAGGGCACCACCATAAAGAAACCTGACTTTATCGGACCATCACAAGATGCGCAGAACATACTGTACACTATTTGCGTAGTAGCAAAAATAGGTACTCCTTAAGAGTACCATATATTAATCAACTTCAAATTTTATTCTTGGTTGGAATAGCTGTCCTGGCTTAACTGTAATACCAACTTGATTTTATTTTAATTACTTCATCTATGATTCAGGAAACCATTCCAGTTGCTTGGGTGAACACAACCCTGTTTGACTACCAAGGCAAACTGCGACAAGGTCCGCTGAGGCTCTTTGCCTGGCCAGTACCTGAGACCATGGCGGATCAACTTAATCCTGTTGGCACAGTTGTATCAAATATTGATACTGTTACTTCAGCTTCTCTCGACCTCGAGTTCCAGTGCTACTCCAATGCTGTTGTCTATCCATCATTTGATACGGTAATAACATAAAAAATTACAACCCTGGAAGATAAGCGGTACTGAAAGATCAGTTTGTAAATCTACATAGCTACAGCCTTCACTATATTCTAAAAAAATCTTGGTAAACCCTTCTCGAAAATATCATTGTTTTCTTGCAAGTTAATCTGCTTGTAATTTATGCCCACATTGCTGCTTCAATAATTCACTTGAGATGGTGGGAGTGTATGACAGTCAGTTAGGAGAATTAACATTTAGATCATGGGAGTGAAAGGGTTAATACTTTCAACTTTCATGGAGTTTCCTTTTTCTATCTTAGAAGTAATATTATTAATACCAAACATGAGGAAGTGTGTTTCATCCGATTTTCCAAACGCCGAGAAATAGGTTGAAAAAATGAGACACGGCTGTTTTTCTTTAACCAACTTTGTTCAAAATGTTTGGAAATAGAATGAAGCAGCCAGATTTTGATTGTTTGTTATAGCTTCTCAAACCATTAATTAGTTTTAGGGAAATTGAAAGCAAAAGTTTGGAAATTTTTCTTCTAATTGAGATCACATTTCCAAACCTCCCTCACAGTGGTGATTTCCTTTGTGTTATCTTTATGAATTATTAATGAGTTTAAGAACCAGTTTGCAAGTTTGTCCATAACTTCTACGACGTGAGTGCTCAGGTAAAGTGATTATTTATCTATCTTTCTGTTTTGAACATTTGTAGGTTGCTGAACTGGCTGCAAAAAGTTTTGATCACAGCACTTTTGTGAGTACATGTATACTTGTTGATCAATGTTAATTAATATTAAATAAATGTTAGTTTCAGCCATCTTATTGTGCAGTATGGGTGACTTACCATTCACAGTAATTTTAACCATACCAAGACTTGAATTTTCGTGCTATTTTGTCAATGCAGGGAAGAGCAGAAGGGTCGCAACTTGAGAAGCTGAAGCAGATCATCAACCGCGAACCTCTGGCTCCAATTTTTGAACAGGAAAAAGATCTGGTTTGGGAGGGAAGGTTTGTTTCTTCAATTTTTCAGTCAGAACTGGAAGATCTGACTTGTTAGATAATATGATAATAGACAATTTCTGGTTTTCAGACCTTTACCTTTTTGCTTGAAATTGTCAGTAGGTATTTGCTTTATGAAGTTATTGCTGAAATACAGTATGCTTGTTGTTGCAGCGTTGATGTCCGTGAAAATTTTCCACATGCTCTAGCAAAACTGCTGTGCTGCGTCAAATGGAACCTCAGGCAAGATGTTGCCATGGTATGACAAGCTAAATGAGATTTGTTATTTTTGTATGGTTTCTTGTGATTTTTGAAATTACTATAAACAGGCATGATCAGGATCAAAAGTGCTAGTTTTTGCATCTTGCACCTTACTACAGTGTACATTTGTTTAGTATTTTCTTTGGTATACTGGCATGTATTGTTGGATACAAAATTACACTAAGATGGTATCTCCCTTTTTTCTCTGTGATTGGATCAGTTTACACAAATGGGGGATTTTGGTTTGCAGGGCAATCTTTACTGAGTATTCAGTTTGCTTCTCAAGGTTTCCTAATAGCCAAATTTTCGATATATTAAAATTCTGCGTGAAACAATAACTAAACATCACTTTGATTCTCAGGGGAATAAATTTTAGAGTTTATATGGGGTTATTCCCTGGAGTTTCACAGTGATGTTTATTGCTTCAGGCTGAATTTTAATATAATGAAATTGGCCTATTTTCCCTCTAATCCTGGCCAACTTAGTTCATTGAACAGTAAAGTGTGACTTTTCCTATTAGTATTTTATTTCTTGGTTTATTATTGTCTGTGGAGACATTGTGGTGTACTTGGTTAGTAGAGTCATGTGTTGAACTTTCCATTGAATGTTCAGAAGATGAGAGGGTCAGATGTTCAAGGCTTGGTTGGTCTCGGCATTGCTGTTTTGTTTCCTTAGACAAATGCTGCACATTGTCTCTATTAACCAACCGAGGTGTATAAACGGGTACCGGCGACATACTGCCTGAAGTAACCCTGTGATGGACTAGCATCCCATCCAGGGGGGAGTAGCAATGCTTCTAGTTGCTTCATGCTGCAGAAACTGGGTTAAGCTGTGGCTGTGTAATTCACTTTGGTTCCTACCTGTAGTGTGGAATTACCTTTAGTTAGTATTGTTTATAATCTCTTGTTTGGAGACATTAGAATATTGATGTTACTCTGTAAATCTGAATAGAAACGAAAGTACCTATGGTACCTACCGATCTACGTACACACTGCGGTTTTAAAACATGTCATGTATGGTTCATGTGCTTGGTTTCCAGATGCAAATTCTTCTTCAAACCTGGCCCAAGCTTGAGCCGGAGCAGGCTTTAGAACTGCTGGATTACACATTTGCTGATCAGGAAGTGAGGAAGGTCGCTGTGGAATGCATTGAGAGAATGAGGTGAGGACTGCTTTTTACTCTGTTAGTGGAATTTATACCATTCCTTCCATACTTGAATAACCATTTACAGTTTAGTCAGTCATAGCTTTTCCACCTTTTTGTGACCACCCTTTTTTTTTCTTGCAGTGATAGTGAACTTTTTCATTACCTTCTTCAGCTAGTCCAGGTAATCTCAATCATCTAATTGAGTGGGTGTTCTGGTAAATAAATCCCTCAGTAATTTCTAATTATGTTGACAATCGCTTGTCTCTGCTGATCATTCATGCAGGTTCTGAAGTATGAATCGTACCTGGACTGCGACTTGGCAGAGTTTTTACTCAGACGAGCTCTCAAGAATCAGCATTTTGGCCATGCTCTTTTTTGGCTTCTCAGGTGAAATAATAATAATAATAATAATAATAATAATAATAATAATAATAATAATAATAATAATAATAATAATAATTATAGTAATAATTTACTTTAGCGCAGAGCTTTAATTGGGGACACTTTCCAGATTGAATTGGAATTTAGAAGTGTTGGTTTTTGAGGAGAGGTGAAACCAGAGTACCTGGAGAAAATCCTCTTGGAGCAAAGATGACACTGCGTCAGGGAGTTTAATTTGGGCCACACTGGCGGGAGGAGAGTGCTCTCACCACTGCACTATCCCCGCTCCCCACAATAATTTATTATACTGCATCATATCTAGTAAGAGACCGAGAACATACTTGTTCTCCACGGACTTTGTACGATGTACTAGTCGATAGAATTTGTTCAAACATCAAAAGTACTCCATTGATTATTCTTTTATTTTCATTCTAGGACCTGTAGGTTAGTGATATTTTAAGGAGAAATTGGGAGTAACCACCCAATGTATGGGATTTTTTTCCAAATTGAAGCTTAACTTTCTTTGAAAAATGCATGTCTACCGCCAATTTTCTTTTTATATTCCAATAGCCCTTGCTAAATCTACTTTTCCTGCAGTCGTAAACAAAGAAACCTAAGTTCCTTTGACCATCCCGAGATTCATAAAACAAATGCGTTTACAATAATAAAAGGAGGCAGTGTCCTTAATTAGAAGCACTGTTGATGCTTATTAATATGTGCCTAAAATTAATTGAAAGCAGACAAATTGAGACCTCCCATTTCCTCACCAGAGCTGAAATGGAAAACCCTGAGGTATCAGTGAGGTTTGGTCTGATGTTAGAGGCATACTGCCGTGGAGCGCCGACACACATTAAAAGCTTACAACGCCAGGTTAGTATAGTTGAGCCTTGTTTGCAAATGGCAACATTTTGTAGGTGAATGCCTTGCATAAGCAGGAGATAGTTTCAGCTTGCAGCTGTTAAATGGTTGTTCTTCTTGAGGCATATTCCTCTTTACACTTGAAAAGACAAGTTAACATGGTCCAATTTGAAAAATGACAATGCAGTGGATTGTGATTGTTGCAGCTTTCTGTGGTTATTGCTGTTGGTAAGTTGGTGATGGCTGGTGAACTAGCTAAGTTTTTTTTTTCATTTATTATAGTCGTGGTAATTACCATAACATGAGGGATCCATTTACTGTCCACAGTGAAACCAGAACTGCACTACACTGTACTTATAAATTTTTAGTTTTGTCAAAGAGTTAAGGAATTCTCACTTAGGTGTATCTTGGCCAAGCCTATTATTTTCTGACTTAAACAAATTTTAAAGTAAATAATACAGGGTTCGTACGGGTCGTGGAAAACCTGGAAAGTCATGGAATTTTATAATTTCATTTTCCAGGCCTGGAAAGTCATGGAATTTAGGTGTGGGTCATGGAAAGTCATGGAAAATGATGTTTATTAAAAAGTAGAAAATAAATTGGGTTTTTTTTGCAAAGAAAATAGTAAAGCATACCCAAAATGAAAGATGAATCCAAGAAAATGGTCAAATTTAGGTCATGGAAAACTTGGAGAAGTCACGGAAAAGGTCATGGAAAGTCATGGAAGTTCAAAAGCTCAAAAGAGTACGAACCCTATGATAAAAATAACCAAAGCTGCTACTCAACTTCAAAATGTTGTTCTTTCAGGCACAAGCTCTTAGCAAAATGAAGGCCGTGACTGAATTGCTTCAGCTCATAGATAAAGTATGTAGATTTCCTGAACCCTTAGTGCACGTATCTTCTCACTATCCCCTGGGGTGGAACGTGGGCAAGTAGACATTTTTTGGGGACTTATAGGGAGGTTGTCTAGCAAGAAGGGGGGATTTATTGAGGTTTGTTTTCTCATGCCTTAACCTTCTGGAAGCATAGGGGCCTTTGTAAAACAAGAAGTGGTGTTGTATTCATTGTAAATGAAGGGCAAACAGATCACTGTACTTACAGTTTCCTGGGCTCATCTTGTGCCACATGCTCTGAAGATGGTGGATTCTGTCAGCTCAGATATCAACATGCAAATACATGTAATGATCCAGTGTGATATATGTGAGACATTGCCAACTTTCATATCATGGGGGACTGGGTATGAGTCTGTGTATTATGGGATATGGGACACAACACCCACATAGCCAGAAAGAGCACACGGAACTTTACAACATCCTCAAGTTTGGTGTTAATCAAGCCAATATTAGACTAGAAACAGTCATTAAAAAACTCCAATTTTTACTATGAAATACAAACGGATGCCTGACAAATTGTCCGTCGCGTCCGGCTACATTTCTTAGTAAATTTTTTAAAGTTTTTGAATGGCGGTATCTCGTTCAATATTGGCCCAAGTCCCACCAAACTTGAGGATTTTGTAAAGCTCGGTGTGCGCTTCTGGCTGTTGGGAGTTTTATGTCCCATATCCCATAATACACAGACTCATACCTAGTCCCCCACGATATGAAAGTTGGCAATGGTACCACAATTCTTTTGAAGATGTTGCTGACCTTAAAGGGCCTGGGACTAGATTCACGAAGCGCTCCTAAGTTACGATTTTTCCAAGTATTGTTTCTGAAGAATAGCTTATTGTTGGATTGACAATAGTCTATTGTTAAGAGCAAATACTTATATTTAACAAAATATGTAAGCAACCAGATCAATTTTCTTTGGTGCCAGAGGTTACCAGACTTCTGTTAGATAAGAGCCAGTTTAACAAACAGCCATTGATACCGTCCTTTTTTAGCTTTAAAAGCAGACGTTCATGGGGCACACTGTCAAAAGCCTTTGCTAGGTCCAAGAAAACAACATCAGTTGGAACAGACGCGTTTCGCGATTTCACCCAATCATCGATTGTCGATAATAACTGATTTAACATAGGGATAACCTCCTTACTTCCCTTTCAAGATGTCTTTTTCTTTGTAACTTAGGTTTGCATCTTGAATAAACTATGTATGTATGTATGTATGTATGCATGTATGTATAACAACCTTAGTAAGTATTTCATAATTTTGAAAGATGTCGTTTTCTCTACGTTGATCTCAAGAACACTATGAATTCCCTTTATAATTTAACAATTTTGTGATTTAATTTTCCTCTCGTTTCTTGTCTTTTTTTCTGGTCTTTTAGGATAAAAGAGAAAGAGGTTTGCTAACAATGAAAGAACTGCTTCGTCAGAAGACTTATCAGGGCTGCCTGTCAAAAGTTAACTCTCCTCTGGACCCTAGCTTCAAGCTGCGGCAATTGAAGTATGACATTTTTTTAATAATGATTATGATGATGATGATGATGATGATAATGATAACAATAATAATAGCAAACTAGGGGCAGCAACAGTAGAGGCTGTTATTCACTGTAACTCTTGAGAGTTACTTTCATTCATAACATGAAATTTATGTGGGTTCACCCTTTGTGAAGATGTGAAAAAACAATGTGAAGTTTAGCAAAAAAAAAAAGAAAAGGACATGAATCCAGCCCCTGTTTAGTAGCAAAAAACGAAAGTAGTGCATGTAAAATGTTAAGGGGAAGTTGGCCTGTCTAGACATGAAGCGTTTAACTTTTTTGAAGAATTGTTCGATTTTTCAAAGTTACCTTAGAGTGATACTCTTTTCTTAGAATATGTGCTTGTAGTTAATATATTAATTAGAGCTAAATCATCATCATTATCATCACTGTCATTATCATCATCATCATCATCATCATCATCATCATCATCATCAGTAGTGTAATAATTATGTATTTTGTTAACAAAAAAGCTGTAGTGCTTTATCAGGATTTGCGCCTCGTGGTTTTAGACCCGATAAAACATGTGCTGCGAGTTTTTGGAATGGCTTCAAAAGCGTTCCTGGAAAAGCGTGTGTCAAGAGAGTTCATAACAATGATGCTTTTGTGAATGTTGGAAATTAGCATACGAGAAAAACATTAAACACTGCATACTAATAGGGAGTAGGTTTTATCGGATATAAAACCACTGCACGTGATGTTTTGTCGACCATTCGATAGGTCAATGGGCTTATGAATTATTAATGATTTTTTGAAGCTATGCTATTCTTATTCAGTCTGTGCAATTATTGATGTGCAGTAAGTGCAGTGATTTGATTTGATTTGTTGCTGATGGTCCAAACTTCTTCTGGAGCCAGTGAGTCAAATTAGATCAAACCTGCTGATTCAGGGTGCCAGTTGCTTGTTTCCCTTGCAACTACGTATTGATCGCTCCCGGACTAAACATTGAGTTTTTCCGATTTCTTCCCTATCAGTGTTGATCAGTGCAAATTTATGGATTCCAAGATGAGGCCTCTGTATTTGGTGTTTGAGAATACAGATGAACTCGGAGATCTTGTCCGCATAATCTTCAAGAATGGCGATGGTAAGATTAAACCAATTATACTCCTCATAGCTCGTGCTGTTTGTTTTTGTCAACTACGGTTATAATAGTAACAATTCATGAAGAACTGGTTTGACCAGGAGTGCCTATACAAGTATGGACTCTGGTTGAGCACAGGGCACCCAACGTATTCGTGTGAGGTAATACAGATTGATCTGCTCGAATGCCGTAGCTGAAAATTTAAGTTGCAGAAAGCTTTAGGAAACGGCATTTTATACCGCAACTGTACGAGCTGTTCTTGGGTACACTTGCCGCCACCTCCATCAACGCGTTGAGGAGCATAAACATTCTGTGATCGGAAAACATTTCAGGGACGCGCATGGTTTAACACCTAACCACTAAATTAAGAACTTTAAAGTCATAAAGAAATGCCGGGACAAATTTGAATGTTTGATCTATGAAATGCTGTGGATCAAAAACAAAAGACCGAAACTGAACACGCAAGCGGATTCCATTCGCGCGAAACTTTTTACCTGAATGCTTTCATGCTAATTTATTTTCTCACTTTCAATACCTATAAATATGCCTTTCCGTTATTTCCATTTTAGTCATTTGACAATGACGATATGAAGTCGTCAAAACGTCATGCTGTTTTATTATCGTTAATTTTCTTGATGAAATGTTCTTGGTTTTACAAAAATGCATGCTCACCTCTTTCTTGTTTTTGCATTTTTTAAAGACATATTTGCCCCTCTGAAAACGGAAGAAGTTATTTTTCCGCTGTTGCAAAATTCCTAGCTGACATTTTGCCGAGAAAAGCTGCAGATTTTTGTTCACAACAAAATCCAAATTTTTGAGGCGATAAAAACCTGGGTGCCCCCGATGATCGTAGAAGTTGACACATTATGCCGGCATAATTTTGAACATGTTACTACTGCCATTTACTAAGTGAGTTAAAACTGTAAAATTTCAAACGGCTTTCGTTACTATCTGTATTTTTTTCCATATCTGTGTTACAAGTTTATAATGAAAATTGTGTTTGCTTCGCAGGGAGGGAAGGGTGGTGAAAACGTTTTTACGGCATAATTACTTGCATAATAGTTCGTCAAACATAATTTGGAGCAAAATAGTCTATTCTTCAGGGTGACGATGGAAAGCATAATACTCGATTTTTGGATCTTAATGTGTCAATCCTCTGTGGATATGTTTTTTTAGCAGAAGGAAGTTGTCACATGGAAAGGTGGGTAATTGTTAATTTGCCTTGTTTTTTTTTTTATTCCACCAGATCTCCGTCAAGACATGCTGACATTACAGCTGATAAGAATCATGGATAGATTCTGGCAAAATGAAGGACTGGATTTGGGGTAAGTTCTGATAGAGCGGTTTTCAGTGTAGTGTCGTAAAACCAAAATCAATGCAATTACCGCGCTACCAATCACAACAGACATAAACAGCGCGATGAACCAATTAGAACTCGAAGCAAATACATGCAACCGGCGCCAAACGCGGGAAAACGCGTGCGAGCAAGTTCAGATTGGTTTTGGTTTCGCTTCTCATTAAGGGGGCAATTTACCTAAATTTGAATGAAATTTAAAGAGGTTTTAAGAAGGGATAGAAGAAAGAAAATGATTTTTGGAACACCAACAGACAGTTGATACCCACGCAAGAGCACCCCAGGTTGCTAGTGGACTAACTTGGTATCCGTCTATTAATTATTAACTACAAATTCTAATTTTAAAACTTCACTAAATCTTCAATATTTCTTATTTCTCTTAATTTAACCAATCCTTCCAAAAAAAAACTACTCCTCCCCAATATACCCAAAAATCACCCAAAAATTCACAAAATACCCCACAACACAGAGTCACGGGATAATGATAGGGTTTTTGGATTGCTTGAAACGTGAATGAGATATTTCCATTAAAGCCGTGTCAAGTGGCGGAAAAATGGCGTTAAGGTGAATTGCCCCCTTAATTGACAAAGTGGCGCGAGTTTTGTCAACCAATCACATGGCTATACAGAAAAAGAAGATCTTATCCAGGACTTATAGGAATCCAAAAAGAAAATTGCGGATAATCACGCAGGGGAAAGTGAACAGTCCATAGAAAAATCTTGTCGGAGTTTTCGTTTGTTAGTTTTTGAGACTGCGGTGTCTTGGTGCCTAACTTGGAGAGTTGGGCACCAACTTAAATTATTTGCCAGATCATCGGAACAGATCCATCTGTGTTAATTTTTACACAGATACGTTTTTAAAAGGCCATAAAACCATCTGGGAACATATGAGTCAACATTTTAAGGGTTTGCTTAAATGTTTTCGCTGTGTGCCCCTGTGTAGAAGGATGCCCAACGCTTTTGCCCAAGAAACTTTCAAGGAGCCCACGAGGTCAAAAGCTGAGAAGTTAGGAGCCCAACATGTAAAGTCAGGGTTCGTGCTACTCCTTGAAGTCCTTTTAGATTTCAAGGGCGCTTGAAAAGCCCTTGAAAAGAAGAATTTTTGCCGAAAGTGCTTGAAAATAATGAAAAATCCTTGAATTTTTGTTCGGATGGGAAGTAATGTGGGATGGTATCAAAGTAATTCAGGGATTGAGCACAGATTTCAAAATCGGGGACAGATTATATCGGGGGAAGCTTTTTTAAAGTTGATATTCATGACCAATGAAAACATTTTGAAACAGTGCAAGACAAAGTAAACTTGGTTTGAGTACTCCTTCAGTTTTTAGTGCTTGAATACTCCTTGAATACTCCTTGATTTTTATGTCCAAAAACCAGCACGGACTATGAAAGTGTTAGGTGCTGCTGTGAAAAAAATTAGGTGCCCTGAGCATTTTCTTGGGTGTCCCAGGATACCGGGCTCCTGATAGGCAACAGCCTTGGTGCCCCTAGTTTAGAAAGGACCTTATAAAAGAGCCTTTGTTATTGAAATAAAGCAGTGTTGTAAATAGCTCTTTCCCATTTCAGCATGATCCCGTATCGTTGTTTGTCGACCGGCAGTGCTATTGGAATGATCGAGGTTGTTCAACCGGCAGAGACGTTAGCCCACCTGCAGAAAAAGAAGGGAGGAGTTACAGCTGCCTTCAATAGCGCCGCTATTTGGGATTGGCTGCGGGAGTATCATGCCGACGAAGAAAGGTGCGCGTCGATAAGATTCCTTGAGGCAGTGTTAGATAAGAGATGAAGGCCAAAACTTGAACCATAGTTAATTCAGGGACTGGTTACCAAACCTTGCCATCTTCAAAGTTGATAACAATGGTGCGGTCATTCAGGTTGAATGGACCGCGACCGTGCACATTCCTTTGTTTTAACGTTCACACTGTAGTTGGATATCTTTAACAGGAACGTTTTTTGGAAAGCTTTGATAGGTCAGTTGCTCCAACAAGTTTTAAAATCTGTTGTGGTTTGTGCACGGTCAATGCCAAAAATGCTAACAAAAACATGAAACGAAGAAGTATGCCTTGCTTCATAAATTCCAACTTTGAAGATGGCAAGGTTTCATAACCAGTTCCTTAGTTAACTATGCGGAGGCTAACAGAGGAGGAGGACGCCTGTGAAAAGATCAGGGGCCCTGTAGCGGCCCAGTTGTTCAAAGCCCGATAAAGCTAATCCTGGATTAATGAGAGCTTTGATTCGAGTTTTTAAATTACTGAACAATAAAGATTTTTCAAAAAAAATTAATCGGTTTCCGAACAGCCGGGCTCATCTCCAAGCGGAGGACTAATTAAAGAAGGGGGCTTACAGTGGTTACGGAATTTTGTTTTTCGTTTATCCATATTTTACGAAATACGCGCTTTCATGGTACTTTAATTTGCTCTAATAAAATATTCTGGTCTAGTGATCGACTCAAACTGGAAAATGCGAAAAGCTGACACTTTGATGCTGTTTTTTGTTTTAGTTTGTCAGAAGCCGTGGAGCGGTTTACACTCTCCTGTGCGGGGTACTGTGTGGCTACATATGTCTTGGGGGTGGGAGACAGACACAGTGACAACATTATGGTGAAGAACACAGGGCAGGTATGTTCATTAGCTCTTTGACCTCAGAACCAATCACTTCAGTTTACACTAACAAGAACAAGCAGGATAAAGTACTCAGTGTGTAAGGAAAGGAAGAAAAAAATTAATCCTACTTGACCGGTGTCGAACCCAAGACCTTCCGTAGGAGGAGACTCATTAGCTCGTATGGTAAATTTTGCCTTTTGTCGCTCTGTTTTGTCACATCCTAAGCAGGGGGAACCTGGACTTTATAACCCCCCCCCCCCCCGCTTCAAATTCAGGCTTCCCCGTCACCAAACCTATTTTGTATGTGTAGTGTGTAATATTTTTGTGTGACGAAAAAAATAAAATCTTTTGACGTCAAAACACTTAGTGGCCGGAAGTTAACACAGCGTCTCAAGGGGTGGTAACACTTTAGCTTTGCTATGTTTTATCTCGGCAGCTTTTCCACATAGACTTCGGTCACATCTTGGGGAATTTCAAGAGCAAGTTTGGTGTTCGGCGCGAGAGAGTACCTTTTGTGCTGAGTGAACAATTCGTGCACGTGATTTCCGAGGGCAAAGGCAGGGATACGCCAAGGTTCCAAAGGTAATCTTAAGTGATAGTGAGGTAAAGTAGGACTCGCCGACCTGGAACACGGAGGATTGAAGTCAGGTGAAGTAACAAATCAAAGCGGAAACTGAAAGGAAGGAGTCGGGGCGTTAGAAAGAGGGGGATGGGTGGGGTGGGTGTGAAGATCGACCAAGACCAAAGTATGCAAGAAAAATACAAGAGAGTCGCACAATACATCTTTCTTCCGGAAACCTCCTGTAGGTTGGCATGCTTTCTAAGCGGGCACGGGTCAGCTGACACTTATTGTTCCCAGCCGCGTGTAATCTTGTACCCAGAGTCCTCAGGCTCTTTGGCTAGCGGTTAGCCGCCTGGCGACCAACCGCTGGCCTAAGAGCCCGAGAACTCTGGGCACGAGCTTGAGCCGCGTGCAATCGCTGAATTTTAACCCCCCCCCCCCCTCCCACACACACCCACCCACCCACCCCACCACATAAGGGGTACATACATATTCATACATTATTCTCTTCAGTATTCTTCATTTATATTGCATGGCGTTTGTTGGGGACTAGTATGTCAGAGAAATCAAGCCATTTTATCTTTGTTGATCATTTAGATGGTCGTCACTATTTGCGGCTCAAGGTTAAGTGAGGTTTGGCTAGATTATGAAGCTTACTTGTAATCAAATGAACTCGTTTGTCTATTTCAGATTCAAACAGCTTTGTATAGAGGCTTTCCTAATCCTCCGCCGTAAAGGCCCCCTTTTGATCAATCTCTTTGTGATGATGTTGTCCGCTGGCCTCCCGGAACTGCGGTCGCTTGAGGACATAAGTTACTTGCGCAAGACACTTGTGCTGTCTCTCTCTGAACAGGAGGCCATCAAAGACTTCCAGAAGAAGTTCGATGATGCTCTCAACAACAGCTGGAAAACCTCAATGAACTGGTTAGCGCACAACGTGAAACGGGATAACCCTTAATATCGAATACAGCGACTTCGTTATTTTGGAGTTTACAATCTGTTTACTCGAGCCAGCGTCAGCGATCCTTGTGGTCAGTGCAAATAAGTGATTCGTTGAGCTGACCAAAATGATTTTGGGCTCCGTGCTAATGGCGAAGATTCCTGCAAACGAGTCGAAACATTGTACTAAAATAGCAATTTGTCAATAGTAGAGTTTTAATCCTGCACCATGCAGTTTTCAGGTTTAGGACGTTTAATCGTGTTGGATAAAATTTGCACGCCTTGAACTCTTAGCCGGAATATTGTGGCAATTTTTATTAATTAAGATTTTTAAATTAGCCTTTTACGGCAAGGCAAATTTCACTAATTTCTTGGTCTGTAAGACAGATGTATGTAGATTAATGCTGTAACAGTATAAGATTTGTACAGATTTTGCTTGGTATGTAGTGTCCGAATTTTTCGTCAAGCAAGAATTCTTTTTTAGTAAGATTGTAGTATAACTATTCCAATTGAGACTTGTCACTGAGCAAGAGGAAGATTTTCCATAAATAACCCAAATTAATAATGGCATGGCAGCCATTTGCTTTAAATTCCAAGCCAATAAGTGAGTTTATTTTTTGTTTTATTATTAACGTAGTGTGTGAAGAGCTAGTGAAATCAAATCATTTTACAGTTTACATTTACATTCGTCGCCTGGTTATGTTATGCTTGGTCTAACACCATTTGGCATTTTAGCCAGGGCCCAGTTGTTCGAAAGGCGATTAATGCTAATCCAAGGTTAAAAGTTAGTGGAAGTTTTTATCTCGCTAACATGGTTTAAAAGGCTAATCTCAGGCTAAAAGTTAAGAAAAGTCTAAGTCAAAACTGAGGGACAAAAATCTTTTGGAGAATCTTTATTGATTAGTAATTAAACTCTAATCAAAGTTCTAGTTAATCTAGAATTAGCTTAATCGGGCTTTGAACAACTGGGCCCAGGGACCCGTAAGTCCCGGTAACTTCTTGGGCCCGATAAGTATATTGTTAAATGTTTTTTCGCTGATTGTACAGTGATTGCAGGCATGGTATTTGGCCAATGTTTTCATAGAAGTAAAAGATTGTAAAATTTAGTATTCAAAGCTAACAAAAATTGACTTCTGTTAAGAAACATTTATCGCCAAAGACACTTATCGGGCCCGGTAAGTTACCGGGACTTTCGAGAAACGGGCCCCAGGTGTCTTAGTGTATCAGTATTTGTCAAAACTCGCTACCCAGATAGAACATTGTGCAAACTGAATGAACCAATTGTTAGCCTTCCGGTTATGTGCCAGTCCTTCGAATTACTTCGAAGTGGTGAATGCCATTTTTAGAAATACTATGCGCTCTTAGTGTGAATAATTGAAGCAATGTTAATAACGAGCATTATGCCAGCCCATCTTAGTTTTCATTTATTGTTTTAAATATGTAATCCTAGCTTAATCGACATCATTTCTTCCTTCATGGAAATCGAAGTGCCTCACTGCGGTGCATTGCACCATGCAATATCTTCCTTGATAAACAACGCAATCGAACTCTCAGAACAGACTTGGTGGATGGAATATAACCCGTTTTAGAGAAGAAAAGTTCTTCCTGATCGACTTCAAACCGTAGTTGAAGCAACAGAGAGGTAGCGAAAGTCGATGAGAGCCCGACGATCAGTCGAAGGTAGTTGCCGAGAGGTGGAGTGAACGACGGCTGACGAGGGTGGACGGGAGTTGGCGAGCGCAGACGAGAGTCGACGATAAATGACGAGAGTTGACGAGAGAGGACGAGCGGTGTAAGCGAACGAGCGTGGGCGAATTTGAGGAAAGGTGGCGAGTGAGGTGAGAGTTGACGAGGGTTGGCGAAAGTGGACGAAAGTCGGCGGGAGTCGACGACGGGTGACGAAAATCGAGGAGAGTGGACCAAGTTTGGAGGGAGTAGACGAGAGGTGAAGAGCGTTGACGAGAATTGATAAGAACGGATGCGACTTGACGAACGTGAAAAGTTCAGTGTCTTGTAGATTGTGTATTTGATGTGAGCTCATAACAGCGACAAAACGAGTGCAAGAAAATGAGTTGTTGATTCGGTCGAAATTTGCTGAAGATGAAACTTTGTGAGCGATATTAAACTGTGTACTGGGGTTCAAGATCAACGAGTTCTCATCGACTTTCGCACACAAGCGAGTATTTCTCTCGCTTGAGCTACACTCCTTTGAATAGAAAGTGAACGTTACATGATATGGTTAAATGTCTGTCTTTTATGAAGACGCATTTGGTGAACAAATGTGGTTTTGCTTCGCTTGACAACAAACAATTATTTTTTTCCACTTACTCATTTTCAAACAAGTTTACCAGATGTTTTAACATTTATAACCTATGCAACACGCAATTAAAACGTGGCTCGGGTTGATATTGGAATTAACGGATAGAAAACGTGGAGTTCTCAATTTAAGAAGTCGAATTCTCTTTTAAAACTTAATATACAAAGCATTTTTCGTCTCTATTAATTTTCTGATGGCTGTGTGTGCAAGTAATTTAAGATAACATTTTTATTGCTAGGAATACAATGTATATATTTTAATTTTTTGGCAATCTTTGTTTCCGATACACTTCTTCTTTTAGTTTTGAACAAGACGTGAAAGTAGTTCTCATTTAGATAGGAAGTATCGTTTAGCTGGCGTAGGCGAAAAAAATAAATTTTCAAAATTTTAATATTTTTAATAAAAACATGTACAACGTGTCATGTCAAAATAAATGAAATGTAATAATGAAGGCTCAGCCTACCATGTGCTGTTTGACGAGTTCTTTTGTTGTTTTTGCGTTAGAGGGGGGCTTTAATAATCCCTAAAAATTATCTGGCAGCTGTTAATAATAATCTTCAAACCTTATTGGTCGCGTGCGTCGAATTCCTGATAAACTATTGGTGGATTAAAATAATCCCTTATCAAATTTCAATAGGGTATCGCCATATTGGATGTTTATAAATGATATTGTATTCAAAATGTTTGCAGATTAACAATTTTTGGGGCTTTCTTTTACCAATAAACTTGTTCTCGAGCGGGAAGGAGGAAGAATGGAAGCCGGCGAAGGTTCTGTTCATTTCAATTGCTTTGTACACTACCCGGGTTTCACTGAAGAAGGCGTAGAAGTTCAAACCGTAGCGCGCGGAGATGGCATCGAGCTCCAGCCGAACACTCAACTTTCAAGCCTGGCCGCAAGCGTCCTGAGCGAAATGTTCCAAAAGCAGGAGATAGATGGCAAAGTGATAATGAAAGCAGACAACGCCAGAGGTTAGTGTGTCAGATTTCTTTCGGTAAATTTTGCACGTCGAGATTGTAAATGTGAATTTTTGCAAAAGTTTTAAACGTACAAAATACTTCTTGATGAAAGCGGTGTTCGTTTCATTGATCGGCTTTCATTTGAATAAGAAATAAAATTGGCCTTGTGTATCGCACATTGGGTGTCAAGAAGGAAGGATTATTGCTTTGTTCTCCGTCAACTTGAAATGTTTTTTGGAAATGTTGGAAATCTGAAAGCGTAAAAAATGAATCAAGTGTAGATTGACCTGCTTAATTCAAAAGATAAAATCGTTCACCCGCGCGTGTCGATTCAAATTTTAGAAGACTACGGCAAATTCTTCCATTTGAACTGATTTAAAAACCAAAAACTTCAAACCTGCCAAAATGATATTTGAAACTTTGTAGTTTCTTAAAATCTAGATCAACTGTTGTTTCTCCCCCTTGTCTTGAATGATGAATTTCACTGCTTTTTGATGACCTTCTGAGATAACCTTTTGGACATGCTCTGAATAGTTGTTTGCCTTCTTTAGAATTTTTTTAAAATGTGTGATGTTGTGTGGCTGCCTAAAAAACTGCAAATGAAGGCTATACCCTGCCACTCCAAAACTAATCATCACACATGACTGCAACACTATGCCTCGTTCTATGTGTGAGACCACAAAATAATGGAGTGGCGGGGTATTCCCTAGTTACTCCCCATTTAGATACAATTTTCGGCGCAACTTTTGTTCCATGTCACTGCAATTGTTCACAGGGAAGACTGCAACTTAAAACCACATGATTGTACCCGTTAAAGTAAAAGCGGCTGCAATCGCCATGTTTTCTGAGAAATTGAGGCAAATATTTATCAAGTTTCAAACAACCCCTGTGATATTGTGGTTATAAATATTGCGCTGAAATCATTACTTGTTAATGCAAATATTTAAAACTGCAACTTGAGAGTGATGAGGTGCATCAAAAGTGCGACAAAAATTGCAAAAAAAAATCGTGTAAAATGGGCCTTTAGGAGTGAGTTAGGGATCAGGACTCGCTTGTTCTGCTAATGGTTATCTTCTGCAATTTAGTACCACCCTGACCAATGTCGTACCAGAGTCCTCAGGCTTTTTGGTCAGTGTATGGGCGCCAGGAGAGACTCTGGGGTACTGGAATTTTATTACCGCAGGATTTCTGCAGTAAAACAATGCAAGCCCTTTCAGAAGAGCCAATCAAAAAAATTAAATAAAATTCCAGTTCCCTAGAGTCTTTCCTGGCACCCACCCAATGACCAAAAAGCCCGAGGACTCTGGGTACGAGATTGCAGCCTGACTGCTTAGTCTTTTGTTTTAACCCCCTAATATCAAAGGACAAATTCTCCTATCTCTTTCCCATACTTTTCTTATAAAAGTACTGGGGAAAAGTTATTAAAATTTAAAAAAAGGTTACTTGGATGATTATATCCTTAACTCTCAGGACCTCAGGGGTTGAATAAGCATTGATATTACAAGGAGAAATTTGATGCTGATCACTGTTAGGGCTAAAAGGGTTAAACTGTTGATTTTTTAGTTTTCGTTCAAGTCCGTGACCACTGGAAGCCGCACCCACTTGCAGATTTCACAAAAGGGGGTGACTTGGAAGTGACCTTACATGAAGCATTTGGAGATATTCTATTTACTAAGGATGGTGCGATCAGCATTCATGTCCACCTCTGTTATGAGTAAGTTGTAATGTTTTGAAGAGTTTTAGTATTAGTTCCATGTTAGTCATACAACTTAGGCAACATTTAACAACATCTGTTGAATGATACGCCATTCTATGGCCAGATACAGCCAAAGCGGCTACAGTGAAAAAAATGACTGTTTGAAATGAATTTTGAGACAACTGAATTCTTATCACATAACTAAACAGACTCATTTCGTTGACCATGTGATTGTTAAAAGTTGAACTTGTGATAATCAATAATGTTAGTCAGATTTGCATCTGTTAAAACAAAAGTAAATTATTGCTTTCATTTCTTCAGACAATATTTTGTCAGGCATTGTTTCCTCAACTTGCTGACAGGGTAAACTTAATCCTTGTCCAAGGAAAACATTTTAGTGCATGAATAGCTATACCAAACCCACTTTGGGTTGCAATTTTTTTATTGCAAGTTCAAGTTATTTCCAGTTCCTGTGGGAGGGTTGACAGGATTTCAACCCCTACTATTAGAAGTTGAAATTTCAGGAAATGGTGCCTTTTAGGGACTCAGGTTGCCTGAAACTACTCCTTTCATAAAATCCTGGGTCCATCCCAGAATCAAGTAATCATAAAAGAGAGTCATGCTCTATTTGCTGTAAGAATCGACAAGCACAAATCAAACACCAAAAAAGGCCACAAGCTATATTCATAACTTAGAAAAACTAAATTTCTCTGAACCAAGCCCACCAAGTAAGGGAAATAAAGAGAATAATGGATACAAGCTAGGAATTTAATCGTACCTCATGTCCCACAAGCAGAGTTGCGGCGTCTCATTTGCCCAAACTCGTGTTGTTATGCAGGATACAATATAAGTCTCAATCATTACACAGAGATGAAAGTTTCCAAAAAATTGATGATGAGATAGTTTGAATATGTTTGTGACTACTATATTTAATTGTCTATAAAGTTAAATCTATAATGCATCATTTCTAATTAAAACTGAGCCTTTTTTTGAACAAGTTAGTGGAGCAAAAAGTCCTGCCAATTTGCAAAAGATCATCTTGATAAACTGAATTGTTTCTGTACCCACATGTGGTTTCAATAATATTATGGATGGCAATAAGTAGCTGTTAGTTTATCATGGCATCAATATTCAGTAATCTGTATTTGTTACATTGTGTCAACAGTAAAGACTGGGATGATCAGAAGGTCAAGACTGCCATTAAAAAGCTTCTGGAACACTACAGTCAAACCCACTTGGAACGCATGCTCTGTCCATTTTCACAGGTAAGAAATATTTAACTGTCTTAATTTTAATTAATTTCAATGACAATTCATAGCAGACTCATGTTGTCTTGACATTTGTACATTGTTCCTTTCCATCACACAGCAATCATTTTCTGAACTAATATTTTGGGTCGCTGCTTCTTAGAATCTCTGACCCTTTGTCAGGACGTGAAATTCCCTGATTACCCAGTCAATTTCCATGTTAGTAGCAATCAAGTCTTTGGTGCCATCGAAATTTTTTTTACCACTGGTAGCATGGCTGCAAAGTTCACCAAGTGTGTATTGATTTTGCCAGTGAAATAACTCAATCACAGGGTTTGCACGTTTTGCATGTTTAACAGGTCTTCAAGAGTTAGCAGCTATATGACTTTCAACAGGCAGAGGAATATTGCGCTTTCAAGAGACAAAACAAATTAATAAAATGTAATTGGCTCAACTTTTGAGGATTGTGTAAACAGGCTCTCAGGGCAGAGGCCCTGCCAGCAACTTCTATTTAAGCTGATCCGACAGAAATGTTTTTCACTCCTACATGTAGGAATTACATGCAGCATAGAAAATTTCCACAGTCCACAACAAGTAGCAGACTTGATTATCAAAATCTGTGAAAATTACGCCACAGCAACACTAATTCATATCAAGTTATTCACAGTATGACATCATCTAAAAGCAATGACCAGTGTACACTTTGTGTTGTATTTTTTTGTTTTTCTTTACAAGTTTTATTTTCTTAGTTGTTGTTGTTATGTACATCATCAATGTGAATTTTAACTTCATAGGCCTGTAAATTATGTTTAAAAAAAATAACCAAATATTTATTGCTTGAATTGCAATCCCAGGGCATGCTTTCTCAGATCTCAAGGGATCAGTACCCCTGCCGTCTGTCATCTGAAAAGATTAAGCTTTTTGCTGCATGGTATGAACATTCTCAGCTGAGCAAAGAACAAGAGGAAGATGGTTCAATGTCACCTTCAAGGAAACTGCTCATTACTCCACGTGGAAAGAAGATTGTTTTTAACACCTCGGTGGAAATCCCGCTTCTCAGAAAGTGGTACGAGGAGACTCCCAAACCAGACCTGAAGGATTTGACGAGATACGCGGAAATCCTCAACAATTTGGAGCAGCGGAAGTCAAAAGAACAAGTGCTTGCTCGACATGTGAACACTTGGTTTAAGAACGAAAGGGCTCGGTTGAGGAGAGAGGGGCTTCTGGAGGACTTGTCAAGGCCTTCCATGGCAGTGGCAACAAGCTCATAGTTTATTCTTACATGTAACTTTTACGTCCTAAACACAAAGCTTGCTTGAGAATGTGAACTGAAGAGCTTGGTTTGTAACTGTTTAATTTAGATAAAAAAGAAGCTGAAGCGGTGCTCCAAAATTCCCCAGATTATGCAGAGATAGTTTTTGTGGTCTATACTTTTTTGCTACAAAATTGAGCATACAGGCAAGAAGTATCATACTAAGGATCAACATTAATTTTAATTTAAAAAAGTGCCTGTGTGCATATACATGTTGGCAAAAATGTGTATTTTTGGAGCACATTTTCAATTTTACTTTAGTTAAAATCATGACTTATGACACACTTGTATCAAGCACGGTTTCAGTCATGTTTCCCTTTGTGACCACACTGTCCAGCAAAACTTCATGTGAGGAGTGCAACAGAATCTTTTTTTTTTTCTGTAGGCGAGTCACATGTTTGTGCAGTTGTCTAGATCTAGGTAGTCAAATGATGGAACAGAGAATCAACTCTGAAGTGTACATCAATGTTGAAGTGCTAAATAAACCCATGAATTTCCCACTGAGTATTAGCCCTAGTAAGGAAATGGGAGACCGCATGAGACAAAGAAAAAGATCTGATTCCCGCCAAGGTCAAACATTTTTTTCTTTCACTTGCGTGGTCTTCCATTTCCTTACTAGGGCTAATGCTCAGTAGGACTTTAATGATTTCATTTAGCACTTAAATGTACACTACAGAGTTAATTCTCTGATGCATCATTTGTGTCGTTAGTGCCAGCGGCACAACATTAATAGTTATTTGTACCCTTTGCATTGACATATGCTGCAGTTACCACAATAATAACACAACTTGCTCCCGGCATCTGGCCTCTTAGCTCAGTCAGAAGAGTAATGGGCAATCAAATAATTTGTGTTGTCCAGTAGGATTTTCACAGGTTCATTTAGGACTTTAGCATACAGTTCACAACAGAGTCATTAGTGCTAATACTAGGTAGTGATTTTTTAGAAAGGGGAGGGGCTACAAATTTACTCCCCTCCCCCCATGCCCCTTCCTCCCCATCCCCTCTCCACACAGTGAAACTGATCGTCAGTTGAAACATTTTGATTTGAAAAATTGTTGTTGGACTTTATGATTAAAGTATTTATTATATTCATGACAAAGAAACGGAAACTTTGAAGCATTGTGTTCTTGGCTGCATAGTTGCTGTACTGTATATTGTGGACGCAAATTTTCCATCTTAAGAACAATTTTGCTTCTCATACTATGTTTCTGAAACAATATTTCAAGGTTTAGCGATGCCCTTAGACTTTGCCTGTGATCACAGTGAAACTGCTCATGCAAAAGTATGGACTGTTGTGCAGTTTCACTAGTTACGTTTTAATCATTCACGGTATTTATTACTGAATGGATAGTTAAATTTATTTATTTGTGCAATCTAGCTAGTAGACTTATGCTCAGATTTGATTACCAGTTGTATCCTCTGTACATATTATAAGTTCACTTAAATATAATGATTTGAGATAAAGATGATAATATATTCTTTTTAACGCACAACTGATGAACTTAAAGATGTAAAAACTGATTCAAAACAGTAAAATAAAGTGACGAAGAATACTTGATAATTTTGCTACTTGACTATGATGATGACTTCCACTCAGGTTGATGAAACGTCAGACGCCTCAAACAGGTCTCCAGGTGACATATCACTCACGCGTGTGATAATAGTGTTCACCCATTTTAGAACAGTAACATATCTCTCACTTCTAAAAGCAAGGGAAAGAATGATGTATCCTCTCTTCAAAAGGAATTACTTATCCAATAGGACATTTCCAAGTTGCTGCGAGGCCTCATTATGAAAGGGAGGCTAAGTGCAAAGCTTTTCATATGAAAATCAGTTTTGTTTGCATATGAATATAAGCTATTTTCATAATAACAATCATGCACTAAGCCTCGCTTTCGTAATGAGGTTCAAAGCAATAGGCCATTTCCGAGTTGCTTTGAACCTCGTTATGACAGCGAGGCTAAGTGCAAAGCTTTTCATATGAAAATTAGTTTTGTTTGCATATGAATGAAAACTAATTTTCATAATAAAACTATGCGCTTAGCCTCGCTTTCATAATGAGGCTCAAAGCAAAACTGAAATGCATGACCATTAACCACCCTCAGTATATGGACTGGAGCAGTGTCTTCCTTCTCCTATGTTCTGTAGCACGCGCGATGGATTTAGCGAAACGCGGACAAGGATAGGGAAGATAAGATAAGAAGATAACAACTTTATTTAACGTGGAAACATGCACTTAACTGTATATGGTTTAGTTCAAAAACTGCACCAGCTAGTTTACAGGCATGTCACGATAAAAATGAATAAATAAATAAAATAAGAAATAAATTGATAAAAATAATTAAATACAGGACAAAAAAAGCAGGGGAAGGAAGAAGAAAGTTAATGGTACTTTTTCCTCCCTCTCCCCAATTCCTCCTCGTTCACTTTTCCAATTTGTATAATGTTACCGTCACTTCGGGCGTGTGATCTGAGGAAAAGAGTGCTCTGACTGCTCGCAGTCTAGTGAAAGTAAGTACGATTACGGTGAGGTGTAAGTCTCGCTAGCTGACGGAATGGCTCGGGGGGTGAGCCCGGGGGGGGGGGGGGGGGGGGTTACTCCCCTATATGGGCTATACGGGGACGTGCCGCTGGATAGGGTATGGTTTTTTTGCCTCTCTGCCCTGAACAGGGTATATAATTTCAAACGAGTCTGCCCTGGACCCGTCCTAGACAGGGTATGGTTGCAAGACCGTCGTCGAGTATTTGGCAATCCGAAATCAGAGACGTTAGTCTGTATTTATTTTAGTGAACAATGCTTCACGTCGATTGAGTTTCCACTTATGGTTCACCGCTGTTAATGAGAAATTTTGGGATTTTTTCATTGGGATCACTTCTAGGTAGTGTATTATTTTATCTGTTGTGATTGGTATTCGCGTTTCAATGTGTGGAACATCACGTTCGGTAAGTGACAGTGGGCCTAATGCCAATAAACACTTGTGTAACACAAGAGCTAGATGTTGTCCTTTGTCCTAAATAGGGTCTTAAAATAGAGGACATTGTCCTACACAGGGTAGGTATTTAAGGTTATTTTCGTCCTAAACAGGGTCAGGGTTTCAAACCCCCAGCGGCACTCCTATACCCAAGTGCCCCCCCCCCCCCCATGGGGTGAGTTGCTTAGAGGCCGTTTACCATTTATCCAAAACTTCCGGAAATTTCCTTGGGAGTTTCCTCTCGGGAAGAACATCACGGTTTGTTCGCCATTTTAACAAAATTTCCGGCTAGATGCGCAGCGCTTGACTGGCACGGCCGAGAGAGCCAAAAGGCCTTAAACTAGTACCAAACATGTGAAACGTGTAAATAATGGAATTAGAATTTCCATTCGTGACTTCCCAACCGGGAAAACAGGACTACCTTTTCAGAATTTCCGTTCGTCCCGGGAATTTTCCAGTGGTACGAGCCGAAAGATCGTGTTCCATTTACGTCCCAATTGGAATTTCCGGGGATTTTTGGTAAATAGTAAACAACTTTCGTTTCCTTCCTAAACTATGGACCGAAAGGACAGTGAATAAATTCAAATATCAGACAGCACAGCACAAAAATGAACAGAAACACCTGGCGGTAACTACATTAATATTAGTATGGATAGTCGTGCTGTAGGGCATATTATCTTGCCTTTGACATGTCTTTGAGGCATAAGATAGGGGTACGTTTTTTGTTTTTCATGAAAGGGTTACAATTCCGTCAAAGATTACCTAAAAGGGTAAGTCACTGAATCTTCGGTTGGAGCCTCCCATTATCATCAAGCGCTTTTTTAGTTTCGTTTGGTGGCTTCTACTTACAACAATGACGGTAGGGAATTTGTATATTTTTTTTCTTGCGTTTTACCCACTACCGGATCAAGGGGACGGAATAAAGGCCCTGAAGGTGGGCCCGCCGCTTGTGTATTCTCCCTGGACTGGGCGCAGAGTCTCTGCAGAGTCCCACCCTCACCGGTCCACCCGCAGAGGGAGCTCCGAAAACCTGATGATGCTGAAAACATTATATAGGACGCGACAGCGTCTTTCCCTCCCATGTGGGACACATTTTCTTAGACGTGCACGTTTTGGTGCAAAGCTTGTTTTCGTCCCATAACGTCATAAAATTACTTTTTTCGTTCACAACTCTGACACAAGTCTTGAACTCGTGGATTTCTTGACATCTTTTAGGTTGATGTCGATTACATCAAGGATTTTCTTGAAAATGTTTGTCTTAAGGTCAGAGTTTGTTTGACCGCTGACGGTTAAACCCATTGAGTCCCTCTTTGAAAAGGAGCAAGTATGTACACTAATTGTGATGATAATACGAGACTTTATAACATCATGATTCTTTGACAGCAGAGTAAGTCTCCAAAATTTTTAACAGCCCAACGCAGTTTTTACTTTTTTCTCTTTGTCTTTGTAGTTTCGGGAAAATGTTAGACCAGTGTCCATTGAAAACCACACATCAAGGGCTTTGACCTTGTCTTTACGGTTTTGCTGCATTTTAATTTGTTCTGTAGATAACTTTTGAACAAGGAGCCTAGGGTTCAGGGGTTCGGATACCGTACAAGCCCGAGGATCTTTCTTCTATTTTATCTTTCATCCGCAGTTCAAATATATGTTTCATAATTGCTGTAACTTTGATTTCTCTAAAAGTGACAAAAGCCACAATACCGTAGCTGTGTAAGGACTGTTCATCTACCAGTCAGTTGGTTTCTGTTAAACACCTCTGCGTCCAAGTAATGGTGAGTTCATCTATCAGTCAGTTGGTTTCTGTTAAACACCACTGCATCCAACTGAATGGTGAATTCTCCTGATGCCACATTCTAAAACTTCTGTTTTTAACTTACGTCTGAAAAAAAGACACTCCTGCGTGGTTAAAGTATTTAAAAGCAAACTGAAAACTGCTCTAATCGATTACAATCGATAATCACAACGTCGTTTGATCATCAATTATCAATCGCAATCAGTGAAATTGATATTAAGTGCTATCGAATTAAATCGATTTTCATTGATCATCGGTTTTATCTCGCACTAATCCTAATCGTGACCCTAACAATTGGGATGCGCACTGATTGCGTGACTGAAAGTCGTGCAGGAAGTCACGCTCATATCGCTTGGGTCACACGCAGTTGTTGCTGGGAAACAAAATGGCGCAGTTTCTTGACAGAATTGAGTGGTGCGAACTTTAACCTTCGGATACCTCGAGGATTGCAGTCATGAAAATAAAACGAAACCGTACATGGCAAGCCAAACATTCATGAAAGGTGAGTGGGAAATTTACTAATTCAAAAGGATTCGCTTTTTCGCTTTAATTTGCCAGAGGTCGAGTGTTTAATACACGCAAGTCTGATTCATATCCTGTTCATTTCCGAATTTTTTTCTGTGGTTCAGTTGCTTTGACCTCGATCTTTTCACGCTAGTTTGAGTGTAGGTATTTTGTTTTAGCCATAACCGCTACTGTTGTTCAAAAATTGTGTAACCGTGATATAGCATGTAGAGAACTTGTGTCCAAACTTCACCTCAAAGACAGTGTTCTCCGCCCGCGCCAACTCGACGCAAATCGCAATGTCATATTGTAAGGTACGAACTTTGAATTATAGAGGGTTTTTATATTCTAGCGATTGAAGCGAAAGCGTGCTTAATAGTTCTTCGATAACGTTGGCAAATAACAAATAATCTTTAGAAAACAATTTATAAGTGACAGCCAAATGGCTGACCTAGAAAACAAGCTGAAGAAATTAAACTTTTTGTCGTATGATCGAAAGACCATATAAGCTTAATTTTGCAAGGTGATAGGCTGCGCTTTGCTCACAGATTTTCTTACGTGCATCCATAAACAAAAAGCGTGACGTTACAGGACGCAGTCAGTCATGTTTCGATTATATTTTATATATATACATGTATGTACACAAGGATAGTGACTGGTCAAATTCATAAAGCCGTCAACAACATCGCGCGTAAGGTCAATCGGGTGACGTGGTCAAATATTCATGTACCGGATAAAAAACTCCCGTGTTAGTTCAGAGATCTAGTTTTCGAAAAATCTTTCTTTAACATCTGTGCTTCATTCTATGTTTACAAACTTCAGGTGCTGAAGACAGCTATGGCGGGTGATGGCGCGAAATATTATGAAGACTACATACTGAGGAAAGAAGGCCGTAGCAAGGTACCGAATCTTTTTTAGTGAGCTTTATATATATAAGCTTACCTTTACACTTTAGTCACAAGGTCTAACAAATAAGATTGTTTTTCCTAGCTCAAGATCTTAAGGGAATCCTAGGTTCATTTCATCTCTGTTTATATATCGAAGCAGTCTCGAAAATTTAATTAACCCCACATCTGCGGCAGCTATTTAATCTTAGATGCGTTGCGATTAACTGAAACAGTTTGAACTGTTTTAAGACCCAAATTATTCAATATATCAGTAATGATTAGAACGATTTTCACATGCACTTGGTCAGTTTAATTTGTAGCAAGCAATTTTCGATTTGTAATCAAAACCTCAAGCCTTCGGGAAGTAGAACGGGAAGGAAGTCGTCTCATCGCTTCAGTTTATATTGAGATCATATCTGTCGGACCTTAATTGTCAGGTGTAAATGAGTTGACTCAAGCTCATCACTACGTAACATTGAATATGTATGGCGTATCTTTATAAATTTAGTTATTTGGCTGCGAGGAGAGATAATCAAGCTACATAATTTTTCATAAAAATGAAAAATGAACTTTTTTTGTACTTCCGTGAGTGAATGGGAAAAATAATCTTTGTACCAGCCGGCTGCTGTGCATTGAGTGTCATGGTTTATTAATTAATCATGCATTTCTCATCCTTTCTGCTTAACACAAGCCAATAACTAGAAATCGATATCAAATTCGAAACCATCCATGCTACCCCAAGTTCCCCTAACAAAATGATCAGAAAAAGGAAATATTTCGCCAAGTAAAACCAATATGGCATTGTAATGAATACTACAATACACTTCAAAACCATTAACACATGCTTCTGAAATTATAATGATAACATGGATGTATGTTTAACTAAAAGGGAGCAGACTGTCACCTATTTTTAGCGTCGCTTGGAAATTATAGCCAAAAAAAACATGTTTGTATCGTGGGAAACATTAAAATAAGGTGCAGTTTAGTTTAGTTAGCAAATACCCTGTTAGACTACACAGAAACTAGTATTAGTAATTAATTATCTAAGTTATTAGTATGGGTAATAAATCAAATGTTGACAAGTGAAATTAGGGAAATAATAATTTCATGTGTGTTATGCTAAAATTCTAATAATTTCCCTCGCTTGATTAGGCTTGGGAAATTATTAGAATTTTGACAAAATGCAAGTGAAATTATTTCCTAATTTTACGTTTATAACATCTGATTACCCTTTAACATCATGGGTAACAAATAACACTCACAATCGTGAGTTTTTGGCTTGTTTATTGTATCGAAAAACGTTGCCATAGTAATCAATCACGTGCCAAAATTAAGGAGTTATTTATCAGCCATGATATTATTATCTTGGCAGTGGATGGTTGGGATGTAAAAAGATTGCAACTTGAAAAGATTAATAATAATAATAATAACAATTATAATAATAATAATAATAAAAATAAATGGATAGTAAATAGTTTTATAATTTAATTACTAGGATCTTTATGACTAGGAGTTGGGATTTTAATTGTGAGGACTTTGGTCGTTGCATTGATTGGCTACGGCCAGCCGCCTAATCATTGTTTAGGATATCTGGGGCGCTTTCCATTCGACCAAAAATTCCGGAATGAAATTTCGAGTATTCCATGTGACGAATGGAACAGTATTTTCCGGTTGGTTTCAACCAAGCCGTCCCAGTCCATCACGTACCAATGTTCGCGCGAAAATACAAAATAAACAGGGGGATCAAAAAATGGCGGACTCTTTTATTTACTATTTTACTTGCTTTAGAGTTGCTTGACGACTATGAAGTTGAAATAAGCGAAGTATTGGACGAGGAGGACGACATAACGCTGTTCAGTGTGGGTAGCTCCTACATGCGTAGGAATTTACAGTCAACCCAGGTCACGCGTGAACGATATTTTTGAAATTTGAACGGAGTTTTGAAAATCGTCAACGAGATTGCAGAGTTCCCGTATAAATTTCCCTAGCTTATTGACGGTATAAATTAAGCTATGAATTTTTCTTTACAATGCAAAATTGAATATTTCAAGAATAACAATTGTTTCCCAAGTATTTTGAATCTTTTTTTCAGCTAATGCATCTTTTGGATGATTTCCAGAGAAATGTCCAACATTCCATTCACAAGTCGGACATTACAAAGAGAAATTTGAATGTTCATTTCATTCCTGGAAATACTGTTCACGCGTGACCTGGGTTGACTGTAAACCGAGTCCGCGACTACTTTGAGGGCACGATACCTCTCTATTTTCCTCGATTTCCGGGCTCTGAGAAACTGGGCGTGAGCAGGAATGGTCGAATGGAACGGAATTTTCCGGTTATTCCGATTTTCCGGAATTTTAGGCCAACCTCGCGAGGTACACCCAAAATTTCGGAATGAAATTCCGGAAAATGTCTGTTCCATTCGCTCCCAAACCCGGAATTTCCGGAATTTTTGGTCGAATGGAAAGCGCCCCTGGGCATCCAGAAGTTTTTACTGCCATTATAATAATAATACTGGTAATAATACTGGTGATAGTAGGAATTTGTAAGGCGCGTTTTCTATATAAATATTCAGATGTGCTTCACATGATCACAAGAGTTAAAAGCTAAAAACTGAGAAAACTTTTAATTAGTTAATAACCATAAACTAAAGTTTTAAAACTTATCAAACTGTTTCCTATGTAGATGAGTGATGTATATACTGTATTTATTTGATTTACTAATACCCACCTTCTAATGAGCACCCACCTCAAAATCACCTGAAAGCCCAAAAAGTTAATATTAATGCCCACCCTCGAATAAGCGGAAGAGTACCTTGTCAAATGTTTGAGCAGTTTTTACCAAAATGCAGAGAATTCTTTGTAGCAGTGCTTAGCCTGTTCCAGGCTCTGTAAGAGATGCGATGGAGCGAGAGCAAGTTGGGCAGGCCCTTGTCACATCTCTCGCAGAGCCTGGAACAGGCTAAGGAGTGTTCCTTTAAGAAAGCGCAAATTATGTACCAACTGTAAAGAATTCCAGATGATATTATTATGATCTCTTAGACAGCAAGCCAAAAGCATATTGATTCTTTTGATGCTGGTCATTCCATTTGTGAATCCAATATGCAAATTATCAACAAAGCATATTGCCATGGAAGCCAGCTCCAAACCTGACATGTCTGCATTGTGCCGCATCTAAAACGGTTGAAATACCTAAACACAAAGGCTCTTGGAAATCAAAATACGTTTCTCCAAAAATAAGAATTTGGTTAGAATTAAGGATGGTGCCTACTAATACCGAAGTATTTTTGTGCGGCTTATGAAGTCCTATGCGGGAAAAAACTGATCTTAGCAAGGCCTCTTGGAATCCAAAACGAAAATTGGGGGTAGCCACGCATTTTTCAGAGATAATTAAGAAATAATATCTTCAAAAAGTGCCAAAATATAAAGCAATGTATGGGATTTTTTTTTCCTAAATTGAAGTTTAATGTTCTCTGAAAAATGCATGGTTACCCTTAATTTTCCTTCGAGATACCAAAAGCACTTGCTAAGTTCTGCTTTCTCCGTATAGTTTTAAACTGCGCAAAATTATCCCTGTATTAGTAGGCACCACCCATATAGGAAACCCAAGTATCTCGAGATGCGCAGAACGTATGCGCAATAACAATAGTAGGCACCGTCCTTAAGAAAACCAAAGAAATGAAATGGGAAATGGGGACTTACTGGTAAGTTTCCATTTCTTAATAACAAATTTGATGCTTGAGCTCTGACTCAAGTCATTACTTGCTCTAGTCTTTCTCAATATTATTTCTTCAGCCTTTGGTGCACTTTGCAACATGGCCTTGTAGTCAGATGTTAGGACTGCCGTTGCAGATGCCATGTCTGCAAATGTCCAGGGAAAGTGAGGTAGAAAACCTGAATGCCAAACTTATGAACTGGACCCAGTTGTTGAAAGCCCAATTAAGCTAATCCTGGGTAATAGTGAATTAAGTTCAATTCAATTTAGTTTACAAATTACTAATCAATGAAGACTCCTCAAAAATATTTTTCTTCCTCAGATGTGAATTATATTTTAACTTTACCACGAGCTTATAAAATTAGCTTTTAAAAACATTTTTAATGCATGAGATTCATGAAAACTTTGGTTAATTTTTAATTGAGGTTTAGTGTTAATCAGTTTTCAAACAACTGGGCCCTGGTGTGTTGCCATAGCAATGAGCAGTTAAAAATAATTATTATTAAATAATCTTGAATAAGGATGAATGACAATGGCCCCTTAAAGTGAATTATGAAGGATCCTAAAAGAAAAAAAAAGAAGGAAAACTAAAAAGTAAAATACAATGAAATAATTAATTTAGAAATTAAAGCTAAATGGAAACATACAAAAATAAGACACATTTTTAGATTTAAAAGTATTATTAATCAATAATTTGATGGGCTTTGTTGAAACCTACATGTTAATTGAAAAGAAATAAAATTCAAATATTTGTCCCAAATTATAATAGTTCTACTAACTAGATATTGCCATTGTACAGACTTATGCCTATTTATTTATTTATTTATTTATTTTTAACTTATCTTGATTTTTTAGACTAATAAATTCATCTAATTTAGTTCATAATAATATTAGAAACAGAACTATGTTTCATACTTGATAATGGTCTGTGCCAAATTAGAGCTAAGCTGCAGCAAATTATTTGGAATCCACAGCCAAATTTCCACTCAATGTAGTTTTAGACCAAGTCCTTAATTGGTTTGTTTTTTATGGAACAGCACTGCAAGTGCCCTTTTAGCCTTGAAAAAATGTTCAAAGAAGCTCTATTTTGTCACTGGTCATTTGGGAGAGGGATAAGTATTTTTTTTAGATGGTCCAGCACGTACAGTGCTTAAGGGCCATCTTGCTGAAAGTTTGTGATAAATTGCCTATATCTTGAGCTAAGGAAATTATTATTGCACAAACTTAACCATTTTTGTGTTACTGTTTTTCAGTGGATACAGTATTGGGTTGTTATCAGAGGAGTATGGATGCTGTTTTACAGGGATAAAGCAACTAATAACAGGGATAATGTAAGTTTTTATAAATGCATTTGCACCTCTACAGACATCTGCTGAGCATAAGCTGTGGTGATGAAACCTTTCAGTTTTAGGGTAAATTATGACAAGGGTCAAGGCTCTAAAACTCCTAGGAAATGAAATGACAAAATACTGTTGCATGAAACTGCAGTTACAGAAAAACGTTACATAAGGATGGCAAGTCTTAGTCAAATTCAGTTACATTGACTTGAAGTGGTGATTTAGTCTTGAAATCAGAATTGAACATCCAAATGACTCTGCGAGCTCTATGAAAAGACTATGATAATTGAAAGAAACATTAATGTTACTGTAGTTTTGTACGGCTCAAGCCATAGTAGAGCTCATATGGAATAATACAGGTTTCAATGCCGAGCCCTTCAAATAAGGCACCATTGAAATGTTTTTTGAAAAATTATATTGTATTTTGTTAGTTAGTTAGTTAGTTACATGTAGTTAGTTGTGTCCCAGTTTTTAGCTGTATTTTAGTTTTATTTTAATACATGTACAGAGGACCCTCCTGAAAACCACTGTCAGGTGATTGGAGGTCTCCTCTTAAAATATTGTTTATAATAAATTATTATTATTATTATTATTATTCTGTGTATTATTCTTTGTGTAAAAATGTTATATGTTGCAGTTCAGAGGATCCATTGAGTTGTCTTCAAGCACCAAGTGTAATATAGCGAGGAGAGGAACCTACAGCTTTCCTTTTTACCTAAATACGGAACGAGGAACTCACCTGTTTAAGGTAAAAAAAAAAAAAAAGAAAAAAAAGATGTGAGACCTCCACATCACCTGTGCTGATGGAAGGTCATCAACATAGGACAGTAAAAATTACCAGTAACTTTGGTCATTTGGTGGAAGGCACAATTTAACAGAAGAGATCTTAACACAATCATTTATAGGCTTGAGTTATGTGACTGTCTTAAACAAAAGCATTGCTAGCAGTGTTTTAATTGACACTAATAAATTTGTGCATTAGTGTTGCCTTACTCCGTGCTTGACCTTAGTGGTGGTCCACTAGTGCAGGACTAAGTAAGCTGCTGTTCACCGTCCCCCATTTTTCCATGGGATTTTCGAAACTCATACACTTTGATTGAACTGCCGCCATCTTGGTTGGTAACAGTGAGTGCAACCTGAACTACCAATGGGGCCCCTAGTTAACATACATTGTGTGATGGAGCACGCCTCTCTCTTCCCCATTCCCACCAACCTTGGTGGTTTAGACACTCCTCTGGTTGCACTCACCATTAGAAACCAAGATGGCCACATTTTTTTGATCACCCATAAGGGGAGGTTTTGGAAAGAGAAGTTAAGGAAAAAAATTACAGATATTTCTATTGATTGCAAAAGAGGAAGCAAAAAGAAAGAAAGAAAGAAAGATCTAAGAGTGAGTTTTATCGCTTTTTGCAACAAATTATAACCATCATTATTATCCTTTTGGCTAGGAAATTGTACACCGCACTACCCCAGGGACTAGTTAGTGAAAAAGTTAAGTTCGAGCACTGCTTACTGCTCAAACTGCTTACATTGTGCATTAACAACTTGTGGCAATGATAGATGTTTTTTTTTTTTCAGTCAGTAACACATGTAGTTGAACCTTATGACCTTCCGATTACTAGTTGCACTGTCACTGAGGCACAGGAGACTCGTGGGAGCTAAGCCTTTAAACTAGGTTCAGTATGCAGTTTTTTTGTCACAAGAACCTAGTTTAATGGCCTAGATCCCGCAAGTCTACTGTAGATCAGTGGTAGCTAGAGCATCTTACCTAGTAATTGCAAGGTCATAGGTTCAACCCCTGATGGAAGAACTCCGATATTCTTTTTCCAAGTATGATTAGGCCACTGACTGAAAACATCATCTATTAATTAACTCGTGGCACTGAAGTTATGGCATAATGTTTGCTTTTCTTGCTGTACATGTAGTGATGGACACATTATACCATTCCATTCATTGAGTGTCCACTTGATATTTATTCTGATGTGATCTAGGTCACTTGTCACACATTTGATGTCGGAGTACAGCTCATACACTGTAGATATCGATTTGCTGATGTTGCTGTTTTTTTCTGTCTTCCTCATCTAGTGTGAAACTAACTTAAAACGCCATCAATGGATGTATCTCATAGATCTGGCATCAAAGGTACGTTTTGGCAAAATGTGACTTAATCTGGAGGGAGATGCAGCCAACATACCTCTCGCCACACACTGCTGGTCAACTGCAGGTGTCTGATTCCAAGATAATGTTAGGAGTAGGTTTTGTAGGGTTCCCCTACCCAGATACCCCTGGTGTACCCTACTAAACTCGGCCCAATAGCTGTTTGTATCTTAGCTCCTGAGCCTCACCGTAGGCATGCACATTCCTCATACTCTTTCTCTGAATTTGTTTATCTTTGTCCAATTTTAGTTTTTAAATGAAGCCTTTATTGTAAGTTTAAATTTTCAGTTGTTCGGTCCTTATAGAGTGCTAGTTGAACCCAAGGATAAGTTTCTCTTCAACTTTACACTCCCAGAGTCAGCCCCATTGTTTCTTGTGTTTAGCTGCATTTTTCTTGTTTGTTCTTAATTGTCCTCTTCACCAATAACGTGAGACGTCGTAAATGGTGCAGGTAGCGAAGGAGACTAGGTAGCGCTGGGCCTTGCTTATAAAATGCTCCCAGTGGGTTCATGCTAAAGAAACTAGATTAAGTTCTGCCACTGATCTGGGCCTTTAATTTATAGTGCAGATATTGTAGATGAAGAACCTCATTTTGTTGGATACTCTATTATTATTATTATTATTATTTTAAATTAAACTTTATTGAAATATTCGGAGTAAAATCGATATTATTATTATTATAAATATAATAATAATAATACAAAATAATAATAATAATAATAATAATAATAATAATAATAATAATAATAATAATAATAATAATAATAATAATAATAATACAATACCCCCCAAAAGCACCGTTGATTGTAATTGTTTTATTTTGGTAGGGTGTAGCTCCTATTCCTGCACCCCTTGCTGTTCCTAGCTCAACTGCACTCATCACAGAGGACCACCTAATCGCACAACACACTCCGCCAAATCACACAGAAACAGAAAAACCAGACTCAGAGCCAGATGAAGATGACCTCTCTTTACCACCTGGCGTGATTCTGGTCACGACACCCATAGATGACTTGTCACGCAATGAAGAAGCATCACCCGGTCACAATAATGTCACAGGTTCAACTTTAGGTAATTATATTTTCATTGTTTCCGAAGCCATGAGATGTTATTGTTCCGTTGGGCGAAAAAACAAACGCCAATATGGAAGGAGACTATGAATCGTATTTATTCAATTGCAATCGATCATCGACCATCGACCATGGATCAATTTAAACAATCAATTAGATCTAAAATACAAAGAATCTACGCTGGCGCTTGGGCTTATGGTCCCTTATAAACATTCAGAATGAAACAATATTAACAAAATACAAGGCCTTAAACTTTCTTATGTAGTTAACGTAATCCAATGAATGCGTACAACTCAAATGTACAATAATTCAACAACAGGCTAGCAACGGTTAGCTTGGCAAATTTCTTTTGACATCTGAAAACATCATGCTAAATACGCGTCTTTTAATTGCACGGCTCAAATTTGAAAATAGCGCTCTCAGTAACCCACTGAAACAAAGCGCGCATGGGTAATCAAACCAAGTGACTAAATGGAAGAGTGTACTGAGAAAGTGTTCAGCGGAATACTCATATCTTTTTTGTTTCAGAGATACTTGTTATATTTTCAGTTTCCTGGACATGGAAATTGTTTGAAGAGGCCGGGAAGGGGGAAGGGGGGAGGGATCTCAATTGATATTCCGTGGGCTGACGGGCAAGGATATTTTGTGGACCCTCACAATATAAATTATTGAGAAAGAGGGGACTCGAGGGTGGTGCCTCCTAATTTAGAACTATTTTTGCGCAGTTTATGAGTATGGGAAAAGCAGATCTTAGCTAGATCTTGGCAAGGGCTGCTGGAATCCAAAAAGAGAATCGGGAATAACCACGCATTTTCAGAGATAATTTAACAAGCAAGTCAGTGTTTCATCGTGTGTGTGAATTTTCATGTGGGTCAATTGAAGGTTAAGTAACCCGCAATTACAAATCATAGCGACAACGAATCTGAATGAAATCAGTCTTGGACTATGTATTTTGTTTAAACCATTTTTCAGATCCGTCATTCCTCAACAGAGCTGTGCTTGCAACAGGAATCTCTGGGACAACATGTGGTAATTAATTAAAAACTTACAGTAAACTTCTGTTGGAGTTGTAGTGGTGTCAGCACTTGGTTTCGATTGGCTGAGGATTGTTGCACATACCTAGTACCCTTTAGTTGTCATAGTGGGGTCTAGGGGGGTGTTCGGAGGTTAAAATGAGGGCGTTCATAGGGTTTGACTGATAGCTGAGAAATGGGCAAAAAACTGAATTGATAACTGAGATTCTAGCCTTCCACGCAGTCGTTTTTAGGGGCATTGTATTACTCTCTTTCCTAAAAGGGGAGTAATACATCATCATCATCATCATCATCATCATCATCATCATCATCATCATCATCATCATCATCATCATCATCCGTTGACCAAGCTACGATAATAAATTTAATAATAATAATAATAATAATAATAATAATAATAATAATCATAATCATAATCATAATCATAATCATAATCATAATCATAATCATAATAATAATAATAATAATAATAATAATAATAATAATAATAATAAATTTAAATTTATACCGCGCAGTTTCTATAAAAATATTCAACTGCGCCTTACAAAAAATATTAAATTATAAATAAAATAATTCATCAATAATGCAAATTAATTATAATATCTATAGTAACTAATTAAATGCCCTATTAAATAGGGCATCGATTTGAGTCGAGTCCGATGTTAAACAGTCCACATAACACAATCTTGCATGTAGCTGAGTAATTCTTTCTTGTTCTCTACACCTGTGTCCTTGATAGTGGTCCTACGCATGGTCTTGGTGGGTCGACCGGGATTGTGCTTGCCATGAGATGTCTCCTACGCAGTAGCTCTGCATGGCGGCGGCAGTGCCCATCAAGGGTCAGCCGTCGAGGCTTAATCTTCTCGCTCAGTAGGAGAGTGTTACCATAGAACCAAAATCGCAGAGTTGATGACCTGTTCTGGGTTGCTTTTGGCGCAGTTGCTCTTGAAGACACAACCGTTGCGTCAATTACACAGCTAACAGTCCCTTTATTGATAGCTGAGTGGATGAGCCCTTCCTTTCTTTCTCGCTCCTAGACCGCGCTCTGCTCGCTCCGCACCGCTTCCCGTTCTCTTTGCCCAATGCCCCACTTTGGGAGAAGGAAGATTAAGAGAGTGACGTGAGCTCGTCTAGACGAGAATAGACTCGCTCTTCCCATGCAGCTCCCCCTCCTTTTGCCTGCTCCAAGTTTCGGTTCTTTTGTTTACCCGCATGATAGCCCAGTACAGTAAGATGATCTTAAGCGCGCTTTCCCTTCTCCCCACAGTTCTCAGGCTATAAGGCCATGGTTTGTAAGGGTTACAGACTGTAGCTCTTTTAAGCTCTTAGGTTAGTGCTTCAAATTGTTTTTGTTGTCCAAGCAACCAATTCTGAAATTTCTTCAATCTCCCCCCCCCCCCTCTCCCATCTCCCAACCCCAAAATAAGCCCTTCCGAAACTTTGCGCCCAAAAAATCCCTTTGAATGAATTTAATTCCAGGGCGTTTATTCTTAATTTTATGGTTTTCAGAAAGGAAAGGAAAGCAATTTATTATTTTTGATCCTGGGAAAATAGGTATTATGTCTAAAGGTTCTTCGTTTGGCTTTATTGAAATAAAATTGCCACAAATTAAATTCTTCCTTTGAATGGCAGCTTATGTTTTCTCTTTTTAGTGATCCGCCAAGATCAAAGTTCATCTTATTCAGCACCAAAACATGCTGTAAAGACATCAATACCTAAACCAAGTCAAACATTTCAACACACAAGAGGTGAGTATGGGTAGATGCCTTAAATCCTGCGATCGGCCACATTTGCCGTGTTTTCGAGATTCCACTCTTCTCACTTTAGCCTGTACATTTCCCGGTATTCGCGTAACCTGTCCACTAATTTGAAAAAGAAGTGTTTTTTTTTTTAATTTTTTTTAATGGGGCCACAGAATCTATCACAACAATTAATGAAATGAAAGTGAACTGATTCAAACTGGAAGCAAATGTAACCAACAGGTTCCAACCGAATGCAGAATAACATACAGCGTGTCCCAGTAAGATTAAACACGTCGAAGCATCCAAAGTTTCTGTTTACAAAATTTTCAAATTTTCAAAAGTTTCCACTCTGGAGATTGTTTTCTGAATTTTTCGTTTGGAAGCTATAAACGGAACGTAAAAACGCAAAGAAAAGTTTCCGTCTTCAGTGTGTCACTTTTACAAAACTGAGCTCAGTGTACAAACCAAAGTTTGCGCAGTTTTTGAACCAAGAGATAGAAGTTTTCCTGTTCAAAAAACTTTCGCTTTCAACCTATTCGACTTTTGTGAGATAGAACTGTCTTTACTTTCATCACTTTTGGCGACTATTTCCTTACAATTTCAAGGTAATGCAAGCACTTGGTAATGCTTAAAAAGTACCATATATCACGCTTTACGATTGTTTTTTCTCCTTCTCAGGTGACTTGTCAATTAACCGGAAGTCAACTCCGTCTTTTCTTGCTGGTCTCAGTCCTCACTCTGCCAAGTCATGGGTTCGAGGCAGTCCGGAACGGCCTAGTAGTAGTCCCAGTCCCAGTCCCACTCTCGATTTGAAGTTTTCGGCCCGGCAGTTGGCGCCCGCGAGTACATCACAAAATAACGTCAGGTTTTCAAGACACATGGCCAGGTCAGCTCCTGATATCCAGATACTTTCAATGGAGGATCATATATAATGAGAAGAAAATTTAGTGTACTACCGTAAACTCCCGGATATGCCTCTTTGAGAAACAACCCTCCCCTTCCCCCTTCCCACGTCACGCTGTCCAAATCTCAGACGTTAACATTCTTCCGATAAAACCCCTCCTGTGTACAAACCAATGAAATGTTAGAGCCAGCTGTTTCATGTTGCTAACCTTGTGTTCCAAGCTTTGTACCTGCCTTTCGTTTTCAAGCCCAAACATTATTCCAAAATGGCTAGCATTTTAATATTCTTCTTTCCTCGCTTTTAAACTTAAAAATGGTAGCCATTTTGGAATAAGGTTTATTCTGAAACACAAAATGCGCCTCCCTGAGACCTGTGAACGATTGCACCTCCTGGGCGTTTGTGCGCCATTTTACGGTATTTATTGAAATTAAGGTAAATGTTATATTTTTCCACCCCTTTCTCTAACGTGGCTAAAGAAAGTGTCTTACTCCATCTCATCTTCCCCGTCCCCGCGTCCATTAATTACGTTACAGAATGAGTTGCCTTGTAAATATTAGTAGGGTGAGGAAAAAAAAATTTAGGCTTGTGTTGCATGAGCCAAAAACAACTGCCGCTTCCTCTCTCGTGTTGCTTATAGCTTTGTTGAATTTAATTTATTGCGGTTGCTTAAATATTTAATTTTTTAATAAAATAGGCAAATACGGTATGCCAAAGATTAAGAAATTGTTTACGGTTTAGCTTAGGAAGACAGGAAGCAGAGACAAATGAGAGACTGGAGAGAGTGAATAATGAGGAGCCCATGGAACGCTGGGAAGGGAGAGAAGCTCTTCCCGTCGACCCCCGCGCTACTTTTTCCGTTTCTGACTTTTTGCTCCTTTTTTTTTTGAGAGAGTCTCTGCGGAGGAGAGAGACTGTACCACTGTTGGGTTGAATGCTGTTAAATGTTGTATTTGTTTTTTTAAAATTAAGCCAAAGATTATTAAGTTATTTACGTTTAACCTGGAATAACAATCTTAAGACTCAGTACCTCTCATACGCCGTACCAAACTAGTACACATTCTCTCTAATGTTGTATTAAGTAAGTAAGTAAGTAAAGTAAGTAAGTTTATTAACGTGATTAAACACTTAGCTAACCAGCTACTTTACAGGAATAGTCACAAAATAAAATAATAATAATAATAATAATAAAAGGAAAAAGTAATGAAAATGATAAATGAAAATACTGAAAAAGATGAGAAAGATACTATTTACAATGTTTCTAAGATTATTGAATATATAGTATAAAATTGTATAAAATGTTTTGAAAATATTATGTATTATGCAACAATTTCTACCGCACCCTGAGGTTTTGCCTTGCCTAGTTGAAATCTGTCGGATAGGATTAACTGATTTAGATGCCGTCTTTCTGCCAAACAACTGCGTTCGTCTTGGTACGGTGCATGACAGGTATCGTGTCTGTACTGGGCCTTAGTTTCTAAGAGGAATTTTGTTGAAAAGAGACATGGGTTTTGGAGAGAGGAATCCTCACTTAAAACGGTTACTAAGTTGTTATTAAGAAGTTCTAAGGGAACTGGTCATAACAAGTTTGTTCGAAGAGGATCCACCTTGTCTGGGGTAGGGAGGTTATCGAATACACCACCTACCTCATGAATATTACCAACATAATTTATAGGCTTAAAAGTTTGAGTTGACACCGAAATATTCAGCTAGCAAGAGTCAGCATTGCTAGATAAAAAAAGTGAGGTTTGAATCTCATCGTGATTTTTTACTGCTGGATAGAGGTGTGGCTATGCAATAAGGACACCATCTTCTAAGTTTGAGGAAAGGGGGGGGGGGGGGGGGAGCACGCAGAGACCACCATCTATTTTGTGGTTTGGTGGGTCCTGTTCGAGTATAGTAGTTTTGATCACTTCCTTAAGACTTGCCTCTAAGGCAAGACTCGACTTTGATCAAACGTAAAACTAAGAAAAGGCCGTTTAAGACAAGGTTTTTACTTTAAGAGCTGAAAAATGATAATTTATTGTGGGTCTGTGAGTTATCTAAATCGTTTGTGGTTTACTAAAAAAAGTATGTGGAGTCTGGTCGGCGCTATTTGTCTTTGTTTCCTTTGAATGTGGCATCCGGAATTCAATGCACTCAATGGTTCCTAAAATTCGGAAAAAACTTGTTAACTTTCAGCTCTCAAAGCAAAAACCTTTTTCTAACTTTTTACCAGCGTTCTTTTTAATGGGATACTAGCAGCCTTGTCCAAGGGACTCGGCTCGCTGGATAGGCACGGTTAGGCCAAGGATAGTCACTCCTCAGCTAGTGACATATGTAATACTCTTAGCAAAAAAGCTTTGTATTGCATTTTTCAAATGTTAGAATGTTGAAGTTAAAAAGTTGAATTCTGTTAGAATCTTTTCGGTTGGAATGTTGTTTATGCATGGGTCTGTAGGACTAGTAGTTCGTAATTTTAAGTCGTACAACGTTTTTAGGTGCGAGGTTATGTAACGATATTCTACGTCACGCGCGGTGTTCGTGAAGAAATTCGATGTAGGAAATCTTTAGCTATGAGGATGTTAATATGTAAAAAACAAAAATGTTATTGTTGTTAATGCTTAAAGCATCGAGAATTGTATTCAGTAAAATGTTTCTTGGAGTCAAAATTTGAAGCCATTTCTTTTTACAGAAAAAGGCAGATAAATAAAGTGAATGACAGTGTTATAAGACGTAGCATTGATGGTTTCAGGGTAGGTGCCTGTTGGTGAAGGAACCTCACGGAACATGACATGCTCTCAATTTTTGTCGGCAAATTTCTAGAGCGGATAAGCGGATAACAGGGACATCGTGGAGGGGGTGAGGGGGAGGGGGGGGGGGCTGTGATCTCTTCTTTTTGTTTTTTTGTGTTTTTTTTTTGTGATGCCAATACAGTGGAACCCCGCGTCACGACCACCTCGTCAAGCCCCGTCTACACGAGCAATTTTTATGTGGCAACTGTATGTGGCAATTTTTATTTGCCCGTGTAGATGACTCGATAAATATTTGTTGTTAATTTGCGTCAGTAATAATTTCGCACAGCGGAGATGACCATGGATGCGCAAATGTTAGGGACTGTAGGGAGACTGGGTTCTACAGATGACATTGAAAAAATTGTCACATCTCGTCTACACGGACAATTTTTTTTTGTGGCAATTACACGCCAGCTTTTCAGCAAATGTAGTTGTCACATAAAAATTGGTCATTTCTCTTTATCTACACGGGCTAATAAAAATTGCCACATAAAAATTGCCACATAAAAATTGGTCATTTCCACATAAAATTGCCACATAAAAATTGGTCATTTCTCTTTATCTACACGGGCTAATAAAAATTGCCACATAAAAATTGCTCGTGTAGACGGGGCTTTATTACAACCACTTTTTGTGCCCCGAACGAATTGAAAGTCCAGCCATTTCCTTAGTTTTACAACCTCGTTAATCCGACAACCCCATTATTACGAACACATTTTTACGGTCCGAAGGTGGTCGTATTTATTATATTCGGCGTTCCATTGTACTACAAAGGCTGAGTGACCCATTTTGTTCGTCCGTTTCGATCCTTAGAGGGGCAGTGTCACCTATTTTAGTGCAACTTTGAATGCATGGCCAAAAAACATACTTCCGAATCGATGGAATAGTTGAAATTGTTTCATTTTTGTTAACAATAACCCCACCAGTGCACAGAAAGTTGTATTAGTTATGTTTGGCTACGGATGGCTAGGATTAAAATGGATTACAACCAATTTTTTCAAGTTCTTCTCGGGTGTTTTATAGAAGTCACTAAAAAGTAATTATAGTAAGGGGGTGTTTACATGTGAAAAC
>NW_028145509.1:3407500-3445000 GCF_977016875.1 Pavona decussata | reverse complement strand
TGGGTGGTGCCTACTAATACAGGGATATTTTTGCATGGTTTAAGACTAGGTCTTAGAAAGTGCTTTTGGTATCCAAAATGAAAATTGGAGGTAACCATTTTGGTAGGAGAAATGTGGGAAGACCCAGAACCACCTGATGTAGAATGGTTTGGAAAGAAAGTTGTGAAGATTTAGGGTGGGAGGCCTGGCTCAGGGAGGAAACCTTTGAAGTGGTGGTAAACCAGGAGGAGTGGAAAAGACTTAGTGAAGCCCTGTGTGTTACTTAACTATAGGAAAGGTTGGGATGATGATGATGATGATGATGCTGATGATGATGTCGTCAGTGCATGGTCATACACAGATCGAAGGAAAACTATGATGTGTTTTTGTTGGCCAGTGTATTTTGTACAAGTAAAATTTTCTACTTCTTGCAAATTAACTTTAATTGTGTTGACGGCAAATTAAATTAATTTTGATGCTGGATTATTAGTAAGGTATTGTTACAAGCAGCTGCAATAATAAAGTGGCTTTTGGCTTATCCACTGAGACTTTCTCTGTATCCCAGATTTCTTAAAAATGTTAATGATTGAGATAAATACTTTATGAAAAGAGAATTCCAAATGAAGACCTATCAAAGTGCTTGTTTTCCACTAAGCCCTTCATTTTTAATTTTCCTTTGTTTAATTGAAATCTGCCTCACAATAATGACCATAATGTAATATAATGCTCAGTGAAATTTGATTGAAAAGCAAAGCTTATCTCATACATTTATGTCCCATTGTTATTTCTATGATCACTGGAGCCTTTGGGAGTCCAGATAATAGTAAAATAATTATTAATTTATTGAGGTTAGATTTAAAATATTTGTATCCGTTCCGTACAAACAATGTGAAACACCAACAAAACCTTTTTGTTTTTTTGCAGGCATATTGAGTATGGCAAGATCATTCTTGTCTGGTTCTGGCACATTCCCTTACTTCTGGTTGCTGATCCAGATATGGTAAAGGTATGAAGCACTTTTTGAAATAGTGTTCATAAGTGTAAAATTCTTAGTACATTTAGTTACAATTTACCTTACTGTAAGAAGATGGCGTGCATTAAACACTCAGAAAAGTTCTAAAAACTTTTAACCTACATGTAGCATACACAATGCTGTTAGCACAAACAATTTTCGGAAAAAAGAACTTTCTATATATTTTCCTAGGTTAGGTTAGCAAGGTATTATTAATGGTAAAATGTACAGCTACCATATTTTTCCATACAGCAGATTGTTCATCATAGTCAGTGAATTTTGCAATGATGTTGGCATCTGTTGCTTCTTAATAGCTATGTCCTGAGTGCAACAATTAGCCCAATTAATTATTTTGGCAAAGATGGCAAATTACTTCTTTTATGTTGTGTAGTCCCAGAAATTATCCAGTAACTCACCCTTTGCAAGATCACTGGAAAGCCTGAAAAGTGGGTGGGGGAGGGGACGGGGGAAGTCTCAAAATTTAAGAATTTTAGGAAGTATGAAGCTATAAGCTGTAATTTCCAGATGGGTGGGGTGGCTAAGACCAACAATGCGTTAATAGACCTTTCTCACACGGCAGCCATGTTGAGTCTAGGGAGAATAAAAAGCTTTGTTTTTGCACGGCAAGCCTCGCACTGAATTCGCATCTGACCGAGGCTTTCCATGCAAAACAAAGCTTTTTATTCCCCCGAGACTCAACATGGCGGCGAGTGATAAGGGTCTATTGTGGGAGTATTAAATAAATATGTTTGTTTGAAACAATACACTTAAGGAAACATTAGGAAACTCCTGCTTAAATTACTTACTGACTTGCTGTACTTGTCTCAAGAAAAGGGTGTAAACGATTTACTGTGTTTCAAGAGATGGTGGGCTATGGCAGATGTAAACAGATTTACCTGGTTATGAACTGAATAAAGTGAAGTGGTTTTTCGTTTATTTTCAAGGATATTCTCATAACCAAGAATCTTCCTAAGCAACCCGAGTCATATGAAGTTCTGAGTCGCTTGTATGGGCAAAGGTAGTTGTCTGATTTTGGTTTTTATTGTAAAATTACTACAGTTTGTATGGCATGCACGGGTGTTTTCTGTTTAGCCAAAATTGTCGGTTCAACTTCTTGAAATACAAAAGGTACGCGCAGATCAAACGGAAATTCTCTGAAACAAACACAGGCGGCTCAAGCTCTAGCAGTGAGCGATGATCATCTAGGGTAATAGCGGTCACGGTGCAAATATAAGAGTTTCTATAGGGAATATTTAACAATTATTCCACGAGCACGCGTTGGATATGAGAGGATAGATAGCCAACTTGGCGCTTAGCGCCGAGTTGGCTATAATCATCTCATATCCAACAAGAGCAAGTGGAATAATTGTTTTATTAAAATCAATCAAGAAATATTGCTAGATCTTAATGGTCGCCATTTCTCGGCCATGGTATAATGGCTCGTATAATGGCTCATATACCATGGCAGCTAAGCCAATCAAATCCCTCGAACTGCATTATACAATGATTCAGTTTTTAACAATAGCTAATATTTACGATCGGATTTAGGGGTAGGAAACCTAGGAAACCTATAACTCACTAAAATGGCCTCAAATCAGCAAAAGAAGTAAACAGAACTTTCGAGTATTTCTACCTCCTAAACCCGATCGTAAATATTCTGTATCTCTCATATTTGCGCCGTGACCGCTATTACGGAAGATGATCATTGCCCACAGCTTTACAGCTTGAGCTTGGGCCGCTTGTAAGTCTTTTTCCGTTCCAATCAATCCACTGTACCAAAAAAAATGGAGACTGGTACATTAACCCTTAATTCTTAGCGTACGAAAACCCTAAAAGTGCTCATACAAACGCACAGTATTGAATATTTTACAACTTTAAAAGTTGTAAAATATTCAGACCTAGCATACCCCAATGTTGCTAGTGCAGGAACGAATTTCGTAAAAAATACACTGTATGACTTACGATGTGCCCTTTGGCTGTGCTAGGTTCGCAAGGCATTGTGGTAAAATGAACAGGCGCCATCTTTTTCCGTACTGGCAGATTATCGTCCATTTGCACAAAATTTTTCAGTTCATTTTGTTGTCTTCTTGCGCCATTCACGTACGTTTACCAATGAGATGGAAAGTTTGGAACGAGTGGAAAAAAGTCTTTCCAATTTGACTGGGAAATTTTCCGAAATTTCCAAGCGAACATTTGGCTAAATGAAAAGCACCACAGCTAAATTGTAGTTAGTTTCCTTAGAATAGAATGGAACAACTTTGTTTGGTAAACACGATTTCTGTTAAAGACGCTAAAGGTAAATTAAATTTATTTAATATACGCCGTTAGTTTTAAAGCTAGAAGCTTATGGGCCGTGTAATCAAACAAATATTTTAAACAGAACAGAACGGTAGCCGCGAGTTTTATTTTCGCCTAAAAGAGAACAAAATGGGAATAATAAAAAACAAGAAGAAAATTACATTCATAATAAAATTAGTTAAGATATTTACAGATCATTTCCATTGAAACTAGAATGTTCTCTTAATCAATCAAAAAGTCAAAAAATCAAACAGACTCAAACAGAATCTTGCCAGTTACAGTCAGTTGCACACGTTTTTAAATTTCTTTTCACCGTAAATGCTCCCAGCATCGACGCTAAGGGAGTCCCATAGCTTGGAATGCGCGAACGCCTGATTGTGTATAAAACTTAGAAGCAGTGCCGAGTCTATATAATACACGCTGCTCATGTTTTATAATCGTGAGACACGCTTTTGAGTATGTTGCTTAATCATTGTAATGTGGCGTTCCATGTACAATTTAGAGCCGCATCATAGACAATTTTCTAAGCAGTATGAGGTCATTATTCGGAATCTTTTGTAGAATTGTCTAGAGAAAGGGCATTCAAGACTAGTAAGCGTCCTACATGGTTTCTGTACCTTGAGCATTCCCAGCAATCGTTCATTGAAAGTATTTCTGTAGGCAGTGCACCAATTTTCAAACTGTATAGGCTTTATGACAGCAGTAACTCGAAAGCATTTTTCTTTAGTAGGGCTGGCAGGACCTACAGCCCTTTTTAACAGGCAAGTTCTGGAATGGAGGTTGTGAATCATTTTTAAAATCACCATTGCAAAACACAAACTAACAAACAAACAAAAACAGTCCAATGTTATGATGACTGTCATTCGTGTCACTCAGCGTTCTTTACTGTTGGTTTTCAAGTTGTTATTCAGGGTAGGTATTTACCAAGATGATTGGATGTGCTGAGGTTTTTGTCGACTAGTAAGGAGGAATTTTTTCGTCTCCCTCACGTTTGGTACCATTTTATTTAACAACCAGCTGGTTGTGTGGTTGAGGCTGCCTAGCAGCCGTCAATAGAGTTCTTTCATCAGCGTAGATGGCAGCGTTAGTGTTCGGTAAACTCAGTGGTATATCTTTGACCTAGATTAAAAAGTAATACAGTCGACAGTCGGATATATAAGGTAATGATCCAGAAATGATACACGTTTGAGTACGATGCCTTCTTTTGCTACTGCGCAAACGTTCTTCGCATCTCGGGATGGTCCGAGATACTCGGATTTGCTTTGGGCGGTGCCTACTAATACAGGGATATTTTTGCGCGGTTTAAAACCATGGGGGAAAAGCAGATCTTAGCAAGGGTTGTTGGTATCCAGAAAGAACATGGGGGTAAAGTAGTGTTAAACAACAAGCCCCTCGATCCGACTAAACAAGATGGCGTGGTTTACAAGATTCCTTGTGAGTGCGGCAAAGTCTAAATCGGGGAAACACGGAGATCTATGCCGGAGAGAATCAAAGAGCACGACGGGGATCTACAACTCGCCGGTACCCAGACCGGTTTAAAACCATGGGGGAAAAGCAGATCTTAGCAAGGGTTGTTGGTATCCAGAAAGAACATGGGGGTAAAGTAGTGTTAAACAACAAGCCCCTCGATCCGACTAAACAAGATGGCGTGGTTTACAAGATTCCTTGTGAGTGCGGCAAAGTCTAAATCGGGGAAACACGGAGATCTATGCCGGAGAGAATCAAAGAGCACGACGGGGATCTACAACTCGCCGGTACCCAGACCTCCGCCGTTTCTGAGCACGCCCACGAGACCGGCCATTATCCGCTTTGGAACAAGGCAAAGTTTATTGATCGAGGCTCTCACTGGTATACCCGTAGGATCAAGGAAGCTATCCTTATAAGAAGACTTCACCCTAACAACATCAACATGGGACAGTGGTACAACAGCAGACCCAGGGGTTTATTTATTTTCAGGCCTTAAGATGTAGCCCTTGCCCAAAATGTTACCTCACAATATGTCCTATACAATGTCACTCTAACCATGCCAAAAACAAACTGATCAATGGTTTGTCGTGACCTTTAATTCGAATTTAATTATTCATTAATGAAGACTCTTCAAAAAGATTTTTGTTCCTCAGTTTTGCATAAGACTTTTCTTTACCATTTACTTAAAATTAGCTTTTAAAAATATTTTTAACGAGCGAGATGAAAACTTCGGGTTAATTTTTAATCGGGGATTAGCGTTATTCGGCTTTCGAACAACCGACCCAGACTCGTAGGTAGACCAAAAATGTTTCCGAGAACTGAAGTAGACGAAAGCTGGAAAGGGTAGAAAAATGGCAAAACATCAAGATGCTTCATTGGAGATAAATGGGCATTTGTTTTAGCGACTTTACTTTTACATTTAAACAACAGTTACGATGAAACAACATTGAATGGGGGAGCGGGGTGTTACATAGCATTTTGACCGGATTGTAGTCATTTAAATTTGACTTACGTAATAAGTAACAATCAGCGCGAAGAGATTTCTCCACTTGATCTTACTGATATTAATCGCGATTGCTTGCGATTGCCAAAATCTTTCTAAAATATGTGTTTTAAATCTGTTTAAAACTATTTCCTTATTGATTTTTGTTTCATCAAAAGCGCTAAGCATTCACTCAATTCCGACTGCTTCTTTTGCCTCTTTACTGGTTATGGCCATTATGGGCCTGATTACTTGTAACCTTCTCTAGTCGATGTCATATACGTCCCACTTTGGTCTTCAACAACCGAAGTGCAGCCAACGGGCTTTAATGGTTCATTTTGGGCCGGACAGCATGCAAAGAGTCGAGACTAATGATACAAGACTTACATTACTAATCATGATTTGCTAATATCCACCCCTAAATCTAGTAAATAACATAACTTAGGCTTTAACATTTGACGAATCAGTTGAGAGTCCTTAAGATTTGGTTGAAAGGAAATTCACGCAAACTTTTGTCCGCCAATTTGAGTTTGTGCACAGATGAAGCAAATTACAATTTTTGCATGAGAATTCAGTCGATAGCAAATAATTTTCATCTGTGTAAAGAAGAAGTTTTAAAAAATTTAAATTCTATAAACTGAAAATATCAGGCCAAAGATCTTATGACTCTGGTCGCATTGAGAGTCAGATATTTCATATATTTCTCCAAAAATGTTTCCGTGGACTTTGCGATGGATCTATGGAAAGGTAAAAACCTGACTACCCACTGGCCAAGAAACCTGCACTTCTAAAATGTGATCAGCAAATCTTTTACCAAGTACCTAAAGATTTCTGAGTTTGAACATTGTGAAATAATTTTTTACAGAAATTATTTGTCAACCGATTGTAACACAAATACTCAGATTTTGCAACGCTTAAACTTCACCTAATTCAGAATGGCGGGGGCCACTTGACGTGAAAGTGGTTTTGAATTAAAAGCATATTACAGTGTACTTCAATGAACATAGCACAAATAAATGTACGCCTTTGCACCGGCGATATATGAGGCTCTATACCAACGGTACCGAAGCAGTCCTAAACCTAAACGTAATACATGTACTCGTCGTCGTCATTAAGATTTCTATATGCGGCTCCACGTTCCCACATATTTTGTTTGTTCTGTTTTACGTCCTCTCGTCGCTTGATCTCTTTACACACCCTGCATTTCTGCTCTCCCTTTCTCAGCTGATTTGCACTGAACTCTTGTCGTGGAAATCGTCGATGACAACGAGTACATTCTTTATCAGTGCGTGGAAAAGCAAGAGTTCCTTGATCAGGAATGATGTCAAGTGGCAGCAAGGCATTCATTTCGTACCGATCAAAAGACCTGATGGTTCGGCCTCGATAATAATCAACGTACCTTTCAGATGCAACTCGTAGACGAGCCTCTTCTCTTTCGTATACATCCTTCATTTTCTCGTATAATCTGAACATGCCGATTGTATCCACGATGCAGTATTGTATTAGCTCGTCTGACAGCGGTCGCTTTTTCCACGCTTCCTTGCCAGCCCGTTGAAACGCTTGCTTCCCTTTTTCCTTCTTTCTGGTGAAATCTTCATCCTTTACATACAACTCCAGGCAGCGACCAAAACCATAAATGCTCTTCACTTCGTCTGTTCTCTGGCTACGAAATTTATGCTTGGTAGAAGACGGACAACTAGCTGTGGCGTTTTCAGGGCGGTAGATGATTTCAAGCAGCTGAAGATCCAAGACTCCAGTCAGTTTAACTTTGAACTGATGGAAAAGGGCGTCTGAATCCTCTCGGCAATCAAACATCAACTTCTCACGCGACTTGTCTTCAAGAATCTCGCCAAGGCCACCGGTGAATACAGCTTTTCCTAATTTCAGCACATCAAATATGTAGGCTTTATCTTCAGTCGCTACTGTTATGATAGTAAGCTCTCCCTTTCTGCTCAACGACACACCTTCACAATCGACGGCTAAAGGGGTGTTCCTTTTGAGTTCAGGGATGGCATCCTCGAGGGCAGCTTCATCATCCACCAGTCTGAAATCAAAAGCGTTCTCACAAGCCATTTAATAATCATGCGAAAGAGTATGTTCTTTTCCTTGTTGTGGGATTCATGAATTTTTCATGCCGATTTGTGAACGTGTTGGATATTTTTCACCGGGCGCGTTGCCATAGTGGTTGACAGTTTTTAACCAATGAGAGAGGCGTACACTGACGTGTTTTCCTTTTAACAGAGGTAGGTGGGTTCCAAGAATTACACTCTCCATTTCCGCTTTTACAACCCCTACCCAATTCGTCCCCGCCACAGCTTCTGGCGTCTTATCTAATATGAAACTAAATGACCCGTTTAAAGGAAAGTGGGATAAACTTTGTACGGAGGGAGGGGGATGGGGTCTTTGTTTCTAGGAAATAAGTAAACAGAGTCGCAAAGCGGAAACGACACCGTGAAATTCCTGGAACTCGTTAATTAATACAGAAATCATGAGACCGAGACAGGCAGAGACCTACTTTAGGTCGAAGGCAGAAACTGAGTTCACAAAATGGCTCGCAAGAGCACGTCTGAAGATAAACTAGTCGACAATGAAGCTATTCTCAAGGAAACCCTCTCTGAGTTCAAATGGGAAGCAGAAAATGTGTCGTTGAGCAGAATGCAAGAGCTTATCATTATAGCATTTTCAAACACTCGCCTTCGTGTCGTATTTCTACTGCTGTGTCGAATTCTTTCAAACCTCTACGATTTTGTACAGCAAGAGTGACGCGCAAAATTTTTCCTATTACATTAACGTTAATCCTTAATTCTTAGCGTACGAAAGCCCTAAAAGCGCTCATACAAACATACAGAAAAGTTGTAAAATATTCAGACCTAGCATACCCAATGTTGTTAGTGCAGAGACGAACTTCGTAGAAAAAAATATTGCTTTCTATGTACCCATTGACTGTGTTAAGGTTGTAAGGTATTTTGGTAAAATGAATAGCCGCCATCTTTTTTCCGTATAGGGGATTATCGTTCCGTTTGCACAAAATTTTTCATTCCATTTTGTTGTCCTCTTGCGCCACTCACGTACGTTTTTTGATCTACCAATGGGATGGCAAGTTTGGAACAACTGGAAAAAAAAAGTGTTTCCAATTTGACAGGTAAAATTTCCGAAATTTCCAAACGAAAAGTTTGGGAAAGGGAAAGCACCACAGCTTGATTGTAGTAAGTTTCCTTAGAATAGAATGGAACAAGTTTATTTGGTAAGCACGATTAGTGTTAAAGACGGTAAAGGTAAAGAAGAGCAAAGTAAATTTATTTATACACGGTTAGATTTAAAGCTAGAAGCTTGCGGGGCCTTGTAATAAACGTCAAATATTTTAAACAGAACAAAACGGTAGCCGCGGGTTTTATTTTCACCCAAAAGAGAATAAAATGGTCCTAATAAAAATTATATTCATATTAAAATCATTTAAGATATTTACAAATCATTTCCATTGGAATTAGAATGTTCTCTTGATCAATCAAAAAGTGTTTTTGAACAGAATCTTGCCAGTTACAGTGCACATGTTTTTAAATCTCTTTTCACCGTAAATGCTCCCAGCATCGACACTAATGGAGTCCCATAGCTTGGAATGCGCGAACGCCTGGTTTTGTATAAAACTTGGAGGTACTGCAAAGTCTATATATTACACGCTGCGCGTGTTTTTAAATCGTGAGACACGCTTTCGAGTATGTTGCTTAATCATTATAATGTGGCGGGAACGTTCCACGTACAATTTAGAGCAGCATCATACACAATTTTCTAAGCCGCATGAGGTCATCATTAGGAATCTATTGCAGAATTGTTTAGTGATACGGCATTCAAGACTTGTAAGCGTCCTATATCGTTTCTGTACCTTGAGCATTCCCAGCAATCGTTCGTTGAAACTATTTCTGTCTGCAGTGCACCAATTTTCAAACTGTATAGGCTTAATGAGAGCAGTTACTCGAAAGCATTTTTCTTTAGTAGGGCTGAGAGGACCTACCGAGCCCTCTTCAACAGACAAGTTCTAGAATGCAGGTTGTGAAACATTTAATCACCATTGCAAAACACAAACAAACAAACAAACAAAAACTGTCCAATGTTATGATGACTGTCATTCGTGTCACTCAGCGTTCTTTACTGTTGGTTTTCAAGTTGTTATTCAGGGTAAGTATTTACTGAGATGATTGGATGTGCCGAGGTTTATGATGACTAGAAAGGAGGAATTTTTTCGTCTCCCTCACGTTTGGTACCATTCTATTTAACAACCAGCTGGTTGTGTGGTTAAGGCTGCCTAGCAGTCGTCCAGAGTTTACTCATCAGCGTAGATGGCAGCGTTAGTGTTCGGTAAACTCAGTGGTATATTTTTGACCTAGATTGAAAATCAGTACTACAGTGGGATATATAAGGTCAGTGGGCTTGGTAAAGATCCAGAAATAACACACGTTTGAGGAAGATGCCTTCTTTTACTACTGCGCAAACGTTCTTCGCATCTCGGTATGGTCCGAGATACTCGGCTTTGCTTTGGGCGGCGCCTATAACTACAAGGATATTTTTGCGCGGCTTATGACTATTGGGGAAAAGCAGATCTTAGCAAGGGTTATTGGTATCAAGAAAGAACATGGGGGTAAAGTAGTGTTAAACAACAAGCCCTTCTTCCTCACATTTACCTCTCCTTCAATTGAAGTACCGTAAGGGCTTTATGATGCTCCAAGGGGCTAGTTTATTTTCAGACTTCGAGTAGGGGATGCTTATTACAGAAGCGGCTTTATAAAGTAAGGAAGGACTTGTGTCAAATCATAAATTTTGAACAAAAGTTGATTTGCCCTTTCCAAAATGTTACCTCACAACTGACTGAAACGTGGTTTTTAACAATGTTACAATGTTATTTTCTTCCCGCACCTACAGCCGCCTTTTCAAATTTAGCTGAGGCACGCATGGGTTGTAAGCTTTTGTTAATTTAATATGGAAAATATACTATGTGATAAAATATTCCACTTAATCGACTGGGCTTAGCCTTTCACACCTCTTGGCTATAGCTTAGGAAGGTACAAATCGTATTCGTTGTAAGACAGTACTTGTTAACTATAATATACTTCTAGATTTTCTGAAGAAAGGTCGTCTTTAGTCTTTTGCCACATTTAACCCACATCTATCCCAAACTCCAGGCCCGCAGCTAGAACAAAAATGTTTACCGAGGAAGTAGACGAAAGCCGGAAAGGGTAGAAAAATGGCAAAACATCGAGATGCTTGCATGCGAGAAAAATGGGCATTTGCTTTAGCGAATTTACTATTACATTTAAACAACAATTACGATGAAACGACATTGAATGGGCGAGCGGGGTGTTCACAGAATTTTGACCGGATGGTATGACAAATTTGACTTATCTAATGAGTAGCAGTCAGAGAGAAGACATTTTTTCCACTCGATCTTACATAATCACCATCGCTTGCAAGCGCAAAAATCTTTCTGAAATACGTGTTTTAAATCTTTTAAGACTCTTTCCTTGACATCTGTTTTATCAGCGGGGCTTAGCATTTATTGATCGATATTGAGCTCAATTCCGACTTCTTCTGTTTTATCTATGCTATCTACGGGCCTGCTAAAACAGCCTCACTTTAGTCTTTAACAACCGAAATGTTGGAAACTTCTTAGGGCCAGTTGCAGGGAGTCGAGACTTACGATACTAGACTTATATTAATGTAATTATGATGCGCTAATATCCGCCCCTAAATCTAGTAAAAACATAACTTTGGTAAGTCACTGTGATATTCGTATAACGATAGGCTTTAACATTTGACGAATCATTTGAGAATCCTTTAGATTTGGTTGAAAGGAAATTCGCGCAAACTTTTGTCCGTTATTTTGAATTTGTGCAAAGATGCGACGAATTACAATTTTTTTTATTATGGAAATTCAGTTGATATCAAGTAATTTTCATCTGTGTAAATAAAGTTATGAAAAATTCAAATTCTATCGACTGAAAATATCAGGCCAAAGATCTTCCTATGTCTCTGGTCGCATTGAGAGTCAGATATTTCATATATTTCTCCAAAAAATTTTCCGTGGACTTTGCGACGGATCTAGGGAAACTTAAAAACCTGACTTCCCACTGGCCAAGTAACCTACACTTCTCAAATGTGGTCAGCAAATCTTTTACCAAGTACGTAAAGATTTCTGAGTTTAAACATTGTGAAATTATTTTGTACAGAAATGATTTGTCAACCGATTGACACAAACACTCAGATTTTGCAACGCTTACACTTCACCTAATACAAGATAGCGAAGGCCCCTTGACGTGAAAGCTCTTGTGAGTTCAGAGAATTGTAAGCATATTACTTTAATGAAGATAGCACATATCTATGTACGCCTTTGCACGATATATGAGGCTCTACCAACGTTACAAGGAAACCTAAACCTAAAGGTAATACATGTACTCGTCGTCGTCATTAAGATTTCTATATGCTGCTCCACGTTCCTACATATTTTTTTTGTTTTGCTTTATGTCCGCCCATCGCTTGATCTCTTTACACACCCTGCATTTCTGCTCTCCCTTTCTCAGCTGATTTGCACTGAACTCTTCTCGTGGAAATCGTCGATGACAACGGCTACATTCTTTATCAGCGCGTGGAAAAGCAAGAGTTCCCTCATCAGGGATGATGTCAAGTGGCAGCAAGCCATTCTTTTCGTACTTATCAAAAGACCGGTTGGTTCGGCCTCGATAATAATCAACGTACCTTTCAGACGCAACTCGTAGACGAGCCTCTTCTCTTATGTATATATCCTTCATTTTCTCGTACAATCTGAACATGCCCATTGTATCCACGATGCAGTATTGTATTAGCTCGTCTGACAGCGGTCGGTTTTTCCACGCTTCCTTGCCAGCCCGTTGAAACGCTTGCTTCCCTTTTTCCTTCTTTCTGGTGAAATCTTCATCCTTTACATACAACTCCAGGCAGCGACCAAAACCGTAAATACTCTCCACTTCATCTGTTCTCTGACTACGGCGTTTATGCTTGGTAGAAGACGGACGGCTAGCTGTGGCGTTTTCAGGGCGGTAGATGATTTCAAGCAGCTGAAGATCCAAGACTCCCGTCAGTTTAACTTTGAACTGATGCCAAAGGGCGTCTGAATCTTCTCGGCAATCAAACATCAACTTGTCACGCGACTTGTCTTCAAGAATCTCGCCAAGGCCACCGGTGAATACAGCTTTTCCTAATTTCAGCACATCAAATATGTAGGCTTTATCTTCAGTCGCTACTGTTATGATGGTAAGCTCTCCCTTTCTGCTCAACGACACACCTTCACAATCGACGGCTAAAGGGGTGTTCTTTTTGAGTTCAGGGATGGCATCCTCAAGGCCAGCTTCATCATTCACCAGTCTGAAATCATAAGCGTTCTTACAAGCCATTTGATAATCATGTGAAAGAGTAGACTCTTGTTGTTGTTGTGTGATTCATGAATTTTCATGCAGATTTGTGAACGTGTTCAATATTTTTTTCACGGGGCACGTGCCATAGTGGTTGACAGTTTTTAACCAATGAGAGAGGAGTAAACTGACGTGTTTTCTTTTAACACAGGTAGGTGGGTTCCAAGAATTTCACTCACCATTTCCGGTTTTACAACCCCAACCCCCACCCCTACCCCCTTCCTCTCCGCCACAGCTTTTGGCGTGTGATCTATCAATATGAAACATATAAGCTTTGTACGGAAGGAGAGGGGTGAGGGTCTTTGTTTCTAGGAAATAAGTAAACAGAGTCGCAAAGCGGAAACGACACAGTGAAATTCCTGGAACTCGTTAATTAATACAGAAATCATAAGACCGAGACAGGCAGAGACCTACTTTTGGTCGAAGGCAGAAACTGAGTTCACAAAATGGCTCGCAAGAGCACGTCTGAAGATAAACTAGTCGACAATGAAGCTATTCTCAAGGAAACCCTCTCTGAGTTCAAACGGGAAGCAGAAAATGTGTTGTTGAGCAGAATGCAAGAGCTTATCATTATAGCATTTTCAAACACTCGCCTGCGTGTCGTATTTCTACTGCTATGTCGAATTCGTTCAAACCTCTACGATTGTGTACAGCAAGAATCGCGCAAAATGTTTCGGTAAACATTAATCCTTAATTCTTAGCGTACGAAAGCCCTAAAAGCGCTCATACAAACGCACAGAAAAGATCTAAAATATTCAGACCTAGCATACCCAATGTTGTTAGTGCAGGGACGACTTTCTTAAAAAATAAATATGGTTTTCTATGTACCCATTGGCTGTGCTAGGGTCGCAAGGTATTGTGGTAAATTGAACAGCCGCCATCTTTTTTTCCGTACATATGACGGATTATTGTTTCATTTGCACAAAATTCTTCAATTCATTTTGTTGTCTTCACTCGCCATTCACGTGCGTTTTTGGATCTTCCAATGAGATGGTAAGTTTGGAACGACTGGAAAAAGAAGTCTTTCTATTTGAGAGGGAAATTTTCCGAAATTTCCAAGCGAACATTTGGCTAAATGAAAAGCACCATAGCTAAATTGTAGTAAGTTTCCGTAGAATAAAATGGAAGAACTTTGTTTGGTAAACACGATTACTGTTAAAGACGGTAAAGGTAAAGTAAATTTATTTATACACCGTTAGATTTAAAGCTAGAAGCTTGTGGCGTCGTGTAATCAAACAAATATTTTAAACAGAACAGAACGGTAGCCGCAGATTTTATTTTCACCCAAAAGGGAACAAAATGGTCATAATAAAAAGCAAAAAGAAAATTATATTCATAATAAAATTATTTAAGATATTTACAGATCATTTCCATTGAAATTGGAATGTTCTCTTAATCAACCAAAAAGTGTTTTTGAACAGAATCTTGCCAGTTACAGCGCACATGTTTTTAAATTTCTATTCACCGTAAATGCTCCCATCATCGACACTAAGGAAGTCTCATAGCTTGGAATGCGCGAACGCCTGGTTGTGTATAAAACTTAGAGGTACTGCCAAGTCTATATATTACACGCTGCTCATGTCGATAGAGTTCTATCATCTGCGTAGATGGCAGCGTTAGTGCTCGGTAAACTCAGTGGTATATCTTTGACCTAGATTGAAAATACAGTAGTACTCGGTCCCCGTCGCTACGGGGGCCGAGTAGGAGAGGACCCTGGGAACGAGGTTGGCAAAGATCCCTACTGGCAGGGTTGGTTACGCCAGGGCCATCCAATGGTTCCTCGCCTCAGAAATTCAGATTTAGTTGTATGGACAATCGAAAGATTTCTTCGGCAAATGTCTGCTCAATATTTTGTCAATAACACTAGTAAAGTAATTCCTTTCGTTTTCGGATGGGAAAAAAAAAGTCAGCTTGCATTTTCATAAAGTCAGCAACAGCTCGCACATACGGGAAATAAATTCTGTTTCCTAAAACGTTTTGCAACTAAATTTTCAGCTAAAGCTTCCGAACGTATCAAATTGTATAAGCTTATACAAGTAAACCTTAAAAACACAATAAAACGACCTGCACAGGAAACGACATTTTAATGTTCTCGATGGGTGCCTCTTTAACGCAATGCCATATCCTTCTTACTAAATAATAATAATAATAATAATAATAATGATGATGATGATGATGATGATGATGATGATGATGATGATGATGATGATGATGATGATGATGATGATGATGATGATGATGATAATAATAATAATAATAACAATGATACAAGATAACCTTTCAGCTAGTATAGAGTACTATTATCAACGGGGTCCTGTTGGCTAAACTTACAAATAGGAATAACTAAAATATGTTAGAACTACAGTAAAAATTTACAGGTAATAATCGTTTGAGGCTTTCCTAAATAATAATCTTGAATTAATGTTTCTCAAACTTAAGGCAATGAATCAAATACCGAGGTACCTAAAAATAAAAACTACGGATCGCAAAATCCAGTTTGACCTTGGGCAGTTTTGCTGCTTTCTCATTGTTTCTAGCGTTTAAAGCGTTATGATACAATTGTTCGAAATAATTCTTAAAAGGAGATCATGCAGTTCCATTAAGGCAGTCAAATACAAGACAGCACGCTTTCTTTAAACAGTTGACAATTTCTCTTCAAACAATTGAATTAGCAAAGTCTTTTAGCTCAGTTTGGGTCGAACAGCATACAAAACGTCCACACTTATGGTTTAAGAGTTATATATCTAATCATGATGGGCTATTGTCCGCCCCTAAATCTAGTAAATAACATAACTTAGGATAAGGGGGGTTAGTTTGTGAGGAAACTGTGGTGCTGCGTCGGTGGGGAGTAGAAACGAATATTTGCTTTATCAACAGATTTGATAACTAAAGGTAAATTAGCCACCGTAAAGAGATTCGAGTGCTGACGTTTTGAGCGTTAGTACTACGTCACAATAAATAACTTTGTTGAAGCACTGTGATATTCGTCTTACAATAGGCTTCAACGTTTGACCAATCAGTTGAGAGTCCTTTAGATTTGGTCAAGAGGAAATTCACGCAAACTGTTTGCCGTAATTTTGAATTTGGCCAAAGATGCTGTAAATTGCAATTTTTGCATGGGAAATCAGTCAATTATAAATAATTTTAATGTAATTCAAGTTCTGAAATATATTTTTAAAAATTCTGTAAACCGGCTGTTAGCTGGTAAGAGATTTTCGACCTGATGACTCTGGTCGCCAAAAGAGTCACAGTAATCAACTTTTTAATTATTCATATACTTGTCCGCAAATTTCCCCCGCCCCCGGACTTTACAATGGGTCTATGGTAAGTTAAAACGTGGCTGCCCTCAGTCTAAAACACCTACACTTCTCAATTGTGATCAACAAGTCTTTTACGAAGTACCTATTAAAGTTCTTTGAATTTGAATGTCTCTTAAATCATTTTGTACTGAAATGATTTTTCGATAGATCCCCACAAAAGATTATTTTGTGCCACGTAAACCTCCATAATTAAAAATGGCGTAGAAGCGCTGATAAATTATCACTTTTTGCGTTAAAGTTCAACGGATGCACGCCTTTGTACAAGGTATAAGGCTCTACCAGGAGTATAAGAAGTCTTCCTCGCTACCGCAATACATGAACTCGTCCTCGCCGGTAAAATATCTGTGTACTCTACGTTCCCGCTGATTTTGTTTGTTTTGTTTTTTTGTCCTCTTGTCGCTTTATCTTTTTACACACCCTGCATTTCTGTTCTCCCTTTTTCAGCTGATTTTCACTGAATTCTTCTCGTGGAAATTTTCGTTGACAACGGCTACATTGTGTATCAGCGCGTGCGGGAAAAGCAAGAGTTCCTTCATCAGGAATTATGTCAAGTGGCAGCAAGGCATTCATTTCGTACTTATCAAAAGACCTGTTGGTTCGGCCTCGATGATAATCAACGTACCTTTCAGATGCAACTCGTAGACGAGCCTGTTCTCTTTCGTATACATCCTTCATTTTCTCGTACAATCTGAACATGCCCATTGTATCCACGATGCAGTATTGTATTAGCTCGTCTGAAAGCGGTCGTTTTTTCCACGCTTCCTTGCCAGCCCGTTTAAAAGCTTGCTTCCCTTTTTCCTTCTTTTGGGTCAAATCTTCATCCTTTACATACAACTCCAGGCAGCGACCAAAACCGTAAATGCTCTTCACTTCGTCTGTTCTCTGGCTACGAAATTTATGCTTGGTAGAAGACGGACGGCTAGCTGTGGCGTTTTCAGGGCGGTAGATGATTTCAAGCAGCTGAAGATCCACGATTCCCGTCAGTTTAACTTTGAACTGATGCCAAAGGGCGTCTGAATCTTCTCGGCAATCAAACATCAACTTGTCACGCGACTTGTCTTCAAGAATCTCGCCAAGGCCACTGCTGAATACAGCTTGTCCTAATTTCAGAACATCAAATATGTAGGCTTTATCTTCAGTCGCTACTGTTATGATGGTAAGCTCTCCCTCTCTGCTCAACGACACACCTTCACAATCGACGGCTAATAGGTTGTTAGGTTCTATTTTCCTTTTGAGTTCAGGGATGGAATCCTCGAGGCCAGCTTCATCATCCACCAGTGTGTAGTCATAAGCGTTCTTACAAGCCATTTGATAATAATACGAAAAAGTAGATAAATTTTTGTTGTTGTTCGATTTATGAATTTCTCATGCGGATATTGTGATCCGTGTTCGGAATTCTTTGTAAAATTACCCACGAAAACCAGGCCTGTTGCCATAGAGTTAGAGAAGCACAGCTGATGAGCAATGAGAGTGTGCGTTCAGTAACTCATATTTTCTTAACAGACACTGAGGTAGGTGGGTTCCAAGAATTTCACTCACCACTTCCGCTTTTCCTATCCTGTTTAGATTTTTACCTTACTCGCACTCCCCCAACCTCCTCCCCGACTCCTCTTTCGGCGGTTTATCAAACATTAACTAAGGGCCCGTTTACGAAAAATAGGGAAAACTTTGTACGGGTAGGGGGGGAGGGAGGAGGTGCGCTTATGCTGTGTTTCGTGGAAACACCAAAGCGGAAATGACAAATTGAAATTCGTGGAACTCGTTAATTAATGCTAATACCCACTTAACTATTCAGAAATCATAAAACCGAGACATGCAGAGGCCTGCTCTTTGCTCGAAGGCGAATTACGTTCATCTACAATGGCTCGCAAGAACACCTATGATTTTAAACTAGTCGATGATGAAGCTACCCTCAAGGACGCTCTCTCTGAGCTCAAAGGGAAGGCAGAACATAACGCTCTTCTAGCCGTCGATTGTGAAGGTGTGTCGTTGACCAGAAAAGGAGAGCTTACTATCATAACAGTAGCGACTGAGGAGAAAGCCTACATCTTCGATGTACTGAAATTAGGAAAAGCTGTATTCACCGGTGGCCTTGGCGAGATCCTTGAAGATAAGTCGTGTGAGAAGTTGATGTTTGATTGCCGAGAAGATTCAGACGCCCTTTGGCATCAGTTCAACGTAAAACTGACGGGAGTCTTGGATCTTCAGCTGCTTGAAATCATCTACCGCCGTGAAACCGCCACAGCTAGCCGTCCGTATTCCACCAAGTATGCACGCCGTAGCCAGAGAACCGATGAAGTGGAGAACATTTTTGGTTTTGCTCGATGCCTTGAGTTGTATGTCCAGGATCAAGATTTGATCAGAAGGAAGAATACTGGAAGCAGACTGCTAAAGTATGACTCCAGAATCTGGAAGAAACGCCCCCTGCAAGATAGGCTTCTAGAGTACTGCGCTGTGGATACGATGGGCATGTTCAAATTGTACGACAATCACAAAATGAAGGATGTCAAAAGAAGAGAAGAGGCTCGACTGCGAGTTGCATCTGAAAGGTATGTTGATTACTATCGAGGCCGAGCACAGAGGTCCTACGACACATATGAAAATAATGCGTTCCTGCCTCTTGACATCATTCCTGACAAAGGAACTCTTTATTTTTCGCCCGCTGATACAGCATGTACCAGTTGCCATCGATTATTTCCACGAGATGAATTCAATACAATGCAAGGAGAGCAAAAGTGCAGAGTCTGTAAGGAGATAAAGCGCCGGGCAGACGAAAGAAGCAGGCGATATAATTGGCGACGTTTTGACGAGGTCGTTTTTGACGAGGACGGTTGGTGGTAGAACTACATAACAACGCAGAAAACAATGATTCATTGCAGTGTCTGCAAACTGAACCTAAATAACTTTAAACCTCGATTGATACTTTAATTGTTGAAGAATTTGTTAAGGCGAGTATAAAAACGTCTTAGCTAGGTTTCGTCATTTACTTAGTGTAGGGGTAAATATTTTCTAAAACAGTTATTTACGAACGTTGAGGTAAATATCCACCCGTATTTACCGACATTCAGGTAAATAATTGAATTAGAGTATTTCACACAAGTGAATAGCCAGCAGCATTTAAAAAGTTGTGAAAAGTCAGCAAAATATCAAAAAATATTATGAGAGGCCATTGTATCTACCTCGCCCAGAGTTAAATAGCAAATACTTTCCTTGGGTTGAGTAGCCGAACAGTGCAGTTCGCTCAAAATAGTTTTTACATGTTAAAGCGCATGTTGGTCGTCTTACTCGAGGATTTCTTCGCTGAGGAAATTTTGTTAGAAGCTTGCAGAGATCCAAAGGCTTAATTTTAGGAATTAAGTGACAGCGAAGATGGCATAGTTGATATAATTACACGTAGAATGGATAGAATCGCACGCGTAGACACAAATCCACCGAGCTGAAAGGATTTAGATAAAAAGATCTCAATTCAGTGCTGTTTGTAGCGGCATTTACAAATTAAACGAAAAAACAAGCAAACACACAAACTTCACCAAAGGGACCACCATATTTAGAATTTCTAAAGGAAGGAAGAAGAGAAATCAGTTTGCTTTTATAGGAATTTTTGCTTAGAAAAGCTCTTATTGAAGCCATAATCAGTGTTTAAAGTTTTTATTCATATAAAATCAATCTGTATCGTCTGCAAACAGAACTTGTTTCAACGGTTGGACCATTCAGATATGCCATTGTCTGTGACAAGAGATAAAGCATTTTCTGTTGTAAGAGGGTAATAGGAACACAAGTATCAGGAAACTGTGTGCAAACACTCGCCTGCGTGTTGTATTGTACTGGTCTGCTGGGTCGAATTCTTTCAAACGTCTACGATTGGGTACAGCTAGAATCACGCACAAAATGGTATTGAAGATGACGTTCCCTATGTTCCCCGATTTCTTTATGATCTTTCTAGTGGCATAGAGTATGTTCGTAAGATAAACGGTTTGATCTGTTAGGATTCTTTTCTCAGTGTTGAAAGTTCTAGTCGTAGAAGATTTTAGGGAACGGAACCTATTCCCCGAATTTCCGAGCTGCTGTTAGCTTTCCGAATATCCTTATTTCACACTTAAAGCGACACGTTTGCCCCTCCAGTCTTTCGAAATCTTAAAGTGACATCTCGTAAGGAGACCGCTAGTTTGTCATTACAATGAATCTGAATTTCTGAGGCGGTAAAGGTATCAGTGGATTTCCATTCTCGCCAAAATTCGATGTGTAGTTCTTGTCGTTTGGGCTACGTTACTCATTTGCACAACAGTGTGTCAAACTTAATGATTGAATGTGAAAATAAAATGTAGCCTAAAATACAAGAAGTAGATTGAAATAGATGCACAAGAATTTTGGCAAGGAAGGAAATCTACCCGGATAAATATCATGTTTCCTTTAATACTATGGAGATACAGAAACACGGCTTTCAACCAATCAGAGCCCTAATTTCCTTGAGCTTATTTTTAAACAGATAGACAAGTGGGTTCCAAGAATTTCACCTACCATTTCCGCTTTTCGAAACCTGCTTAAATGTTTACCTTATGCCTTTATTGCACCTCCCCCGGTTGTGTGTCAAAAGTACACCGAGAACCTGTTTAAAAGTTGGTTGTGATTAACGTAGTTAGGGGGGAGTTCGAGGGAGAAGAGGTGGGGTGATGGAATAGGTTAACTCCGTCGCTGAAGCGGAAATGCGCAAGTCAAATTCCCGGAAATCAATTTTTGCTCGAAGCGGGCACGTGTAAGGTGAGGGCATGGCATACGCTGTTTCTGGGAAATGGGTTTAAACCGGAAATGGAATTCCTGGAACTCGTTAGTTGATGCTAAATAAACAGGTATCAGAAATCGTGAACAAGACATGCAAAAACCTGTCCGAAGGTAAAAATTGAGTTCATAAAATGGCTTCCAAGAACGCTTATGATTACAGACTTGTCGATGATGAAGTTACCCTCAAGGAAACTCTCTGTGAGCTCAAAGGGAAACTAGAGCGCAACCCCGGGGGGGGTACTCCTCGGAATTCTTGGTGGGGGTGTGCCGCCCGGGTCTTCAAATCCCGACCCTATTTCAGACCTAAACATGCCATTTTCCACACCCGTTTTCAGACCTGACCTCTAAAATTCATACCCGTTTTCAGACCTGATAATTATGCATCAATGCCGAACGGAAGTTGACGCAAGGAGTAAAAGTAAGCTGGAATGACATAGTTTATCTATTTCTTTTTCTCGCTATCAGTTAGTCGTTCCAGTTACGTACTGAGAAGAAACATATGCTTGTAAGCTTTCGTAAATGTTCCCGGCCCGAAAAACCCGACCCGATTTCAGACCGTAATTGTCAAAATCTATACCCGTTTTCAGACCAAAACGGCTCAAAAACCATACCCTTTGGGGCGGCACATACCTATATACCTTATATAGGGGAGTACCCCCCCCGGGAGCGCAACACTATCTTAGCCGTCGATTGTGAAGGTGTGTCGTTGAGCAGAAAGGGAGAGCTTACCATCATAACAGTAGCGACTGAAGAGAAAGCCTACATATTTGATGTACTGAAATTAGGACAAGCTGTATTCAACAGTGGCCTTGGCGAAATCCTTGAAGACAAGTCGCGTAAGAAGATGATGTTTGATTGCCGACAAGACTCGGACGCTCTTTGGTATCAGTTCAACGTAAAACTGACGGGAGTCTTGGATCTTCAGCTGCTTGAAATCATTTACCGCCGAGAAAACGCCACAGCAAGCCGTCCGTCTTCCACCAAGTATAAACGCCGTAGCCAGAGAACAGATGAAGTGGAGAAGATTTATGGTTTTGCCCGTTGCCTTGAGTTGTATGTCCAGGATCAAGATTTGATTAAAATGAAAGAAAAAGGGAAGAAAGCTATGCAAGAGAATGACGAGGAAGATGACGAGGACGGTGACAATCACGTGTGGAAGAAGCGACCGCTGTCAGACGAGCTAATACAATACTGCATCGTGGACACAATAGGCATGTTCCGATTGTACGAAAAAATGAAGGATGTATACGGAAGAGAAGAGGCTCGTTAAGGTATGTTAATCATTATCGAGGCCGAACCGAGAGATGTTTTGATGAGTACGAGACGAATGCCTACCTCCCACTTGACATCATCCCTGAGAAAGGAAGGCTGGATTTTGCGCCGCTAATACAGCATGCATCCGTTGTCATCGAAAATTTCCACGAGAAGAATTCAGTAACATTCAGCTGAGAAAAGGAGAACAAAAATGCAGGGTCTGTAAAGAGATAAAGCGGCTGGAGGATGTGCAAATTAATAGATTAGACAACTGGAGAAGGGCACAGGAAAGCGAGGAGTATTATGTGTATTGTAGCGACGACGATGACCATTGGTGGTGATAGAGCCTCATGCCTCACATAACAATGCAGCAAATTATCATTTATCTTAGCCCACAATGTATCGCTGTTTTCTTTGTTTTTTAGTTAGCCGAGCGCGCAAGCGCTGGATTGTTCTCTTGCGTCTTCAACCAGCATGATTGTTATTGATCTTCCAGCCAGATTCCACTCTCTTGACTTCTTCTTTCTCCCTTTTTTCACTTGCTCAAAATCTTGGCCGTTTTTATCCGAGAAGCAAAGGCTAATTTAGCGCTTGCATGACCTCCAAATACGCGTGCACTGCAGACGTGATTCATTGCAATGATCAGGAAACTGAACTTAAAGGACTTGTAAATACTTAAATTGTCGAAGAGTACATCAAGACAATAATTAAGAATTATGCTGATAGATTTTGTTGTTGATGAGATACATGTAGTGGTGGATACTTGCACTTATGACTCAATCGTGTAACTTTTAGATCCCCGGTTCGGGGGACGGGGTGCGTCGGGGGGAGGGGGGGTGAGGTATTCAGGTATCTTTGTGACAGGGAGAGGCAGCGACAATTTTTTGGGTTGGAAATTTTCAGGTGGACTTTTTTGGGATGTACCGATTTTGGTAGGGACTTTTGAGGTTTCTTATGCTATGCAAAATGACCTTTTTGTATCGTTGGACTTTTGTTTATGTAAAGTTTAAGCCTAGTAGGTCTTGTTAGGTTGGTCTAGCAACTTGGCCTGATTCGTACCTCTTCGTCACTAATACATCTGACTACTGACTAACCCCCTCCCCCAGATTACATAATTTTTCTAAATTATTACTGTTGGATGCATACTAGCAAAGTACTATATGATTTCTTTGCTAGAAATTCTTGTTTATTCTAGGGCTAAATTTAAGGGACAGGGCGTCACTGCCTATTAGTAATTACCTGTAATACTATAGGATGAGATATACGAGGCATGCCATGCCTGTCTTTTGCGCAAATAAATGGGTTTTACTCTCTCCTGATCTGAACGAGCTGTGTATTCACGGGATTCCGAAAGATTTCATGCGGAAACGAGCATTGCGAATGAGACTCCATGTTAGTCCCACTCGAGGATTTCTTTTCAGAGGAAATTTTGTTAGAAGTTTAAACAAATCCATAGGTTTTATTAAAGGAATTCTGTGACAGTGAAGATGACATAGTTGATATAGTTGTAGAATAAGAATCGCGCGTTAGGTACTAATCCACTGAGCTGAAAAGATTTAGAGAAAAAGAACTCAATGCTATTTGTAGCGGCATTTACAAATTAAACAAAAAAAAGACAAACAAACAAACAAACGTCAAGTGATGAGAAGATGAAATGCCTTTAGGCCACCAAGGGGACCATATCTGGTCTAAAGGAAGAAACGAGAAATCAGATTGTTTTAGTGATTTTTGCTTGGACAACCTCGGCCTGGTTGAAGCCATAATCAGTGTTTTAAGTTCGTTATAAATGTTAAAATCAGTTTGTATTGTCTGCAAACAGAACTTGTGTCAACGGTTGGACCCTTCAGATGTGCCATTCTGTGATAAAAGATAAAGCATTTTCTGTGTTTATAGGGTTATAAGGAACCTCTGTGCAAACACTCGCCTGTGTGTTGTATTTCCTGCGGTGTCGAATTCTTTCAAATGCCTACGATTGTGTACAGCTAGAATTACGGACAAAATGTTTCCTATAAGGGGCACAGGAAACCCAACGAGGTATTTAAGATGATGTTCCCTGTGTTTCTGATTCCGTTATGATTTTTCTAATGGCAGATGTTTGTAAGATAACACGGATTGATCTTTAAGGATTTTTTTTTGTTGAAAGGTCAAGTCGTAGAGTATCCTAGGGAACGAGGGAACGGAATCTTATTTCTCGAATTTCCGAGCTGCTGTTAGCTTTGCGAAAATCCTTATTTCACACTTAAAGCGACATATTTGCCCCTCCAGTCTTTCGAAAGTTTAAAATTACTTCTCATAAAGAAACCGTTAGTTTGGCATCACAAATGAATCCGAATTTTTGAGGCGGTAAAGATAAAGAGTTCAATCCCCGCCAAAATTCGATTTTTATTGTTTTCAATCTACCTCATGTATTTTAGGCTACATTGTTTATTTCTACATTCAAACTTTACGATCGATAGTTAAGGCCTTTCGAACAGATGTTCCCTTGAAACGAATCCTTATTACTATGGAGTTGCAGTCCACACAAAACAGGTGTTTGGACATCACTGAGATACGGAGAATATCCCTCCCGACGTTGGAGGAAAGACGAAAAGTAGCGACAAACCGTGAATTGGAAAGAATTGTAAATAATAAAAACCACCAAAATCAAATTTTCACTACAAAGCCAAATACTAGCTACAGCTATAACCTGAGATCAACACCAGGACCAGTAGCAATACCAAGGTCAAGAACCAAAAGACATACGAACTCTTTTATGGCGCGGGCAGCAAGGCTCCTTTGTTTATGATTGTGTATTTTTAACTTTAGATCCAATTACGTAAGTTCATTGTATATTTATTTTTTAAGATGGATGAATAAAGCTTATTATTTTTTAGATACAGAAACACGGCTTTCAACCAATCAGAGCCCTACTTTCCTTGAGCTTATTTCTAAACAGAGAGGCAGGTGTGTTCCAAGAATTTCACTAACTATTTTCCGCTTTTCGAAACCTGCTTGAATGTTCACCTTATGTCGTTACTGCGCCTCCCCCAGCGGTTATCACAAAGGAAACTGAAAACCTGTTTAAAAGTTGGTTGTGATTAACGTAATAGGGAGAGAGTTCGAGGGAGTGGAGGTGGGGCGATGGAATTTGTTAGCTCCGTCACCAAAGTGAAATAAACGGAATCGATAATTATGCAAATGTCCACCTGAAAATTCATAAATCTTTAAACAACCATAGAGACCCAACTTTGGCTCGAAGGCAAAATGGCTCGCAAGAACAGTTATGATTACAGACTTGTCGATGATGAAGCTACTCTCAAGGAAACTCTCTCTGAGCTCAAAGGGAAACTAGAGCGTAACACTCTCCTAGCCGTCGATTGTGAAGGTGTGTCGTTGAGCAGAAAAGGAGAGCTTACTATCATAACAGTAGCGACTGAAGATAAAGCCTACATATTTGATGTGCTAAAATTAAGACAAACTGTATTCAGCAGTGGCCTTGGCGAAATCCTTGAAGACAAGTCGCGTGAGAAGTTGCTGTTTGATTGCCGACAAGACTCGGACGCTCTCTGGCATCAGTTCAACGTAAAACTAATGGGAGTCTTGGATCTTCAGCTGCTTGAAATCATCTACCGTCGAGAAAACGCCACAGATAGTGGTCAGTGTTCCACCAAAAATAAACGCCGTAGCCAGAGAACAGATGAAGTGGAGAAAATTTATGGTTTTGCTCACTGTCTTGAGTTGTATGTCCAGGATGAAGATTTGATTAAAATGAAAGAAAAAGGGAAGAAAGCTATGCATGACAAAGAAGTGTGGAAGAAGCGACCGTTGTCAGACGAGCTAATACAGTACTGCATCGTGGATACAATTAGCATGTTCAGATTGTACGAGAAAATGAAAGATATATACGGAAGAGAAGAGGCTCGTCTTCGAGTTGCATCTGAAAGGTATGTTGATCATTATAGAGGCCTAATCGAGAGGTGTTTCGATGAGTACGAGACGAATGCCTTCCTCCCACTTGACATCATCCCTGATGAAGGAAGGCTGGATTTTGCGGCCGCTAATACAGCATGCACTCGTTGTCATCGAAAATTTCCACGAGAAGAATTCAGTAACATTCAGCTGAGAAAGGGAGAACAAAAATGCAGGGTGTGTAAAGAGATCAAGCGGCTGGAGGATATAGCAAAGAACAGATACAATATGTGGAAACGTGAACGTGACGCCGAGGACCAAGTTTGTTATAGCGATGACGACAACAACTGTTGCGAGTGGTAAAACGTCGCACCGTACAGCCAGTACACAGCATTACCTTCAGACGTAAATAATGACTTAGCTGTTAGAGCGCGCTTTTTTAACGTCCCAGCACACTTTGGGACATCTAGCAGGGACGTAAAGGGGGAACAGGCCACTTCGTGTGCACTGCACAGGCGGCACGTTGCAGGGATAGAGAACTGCCCATGTCCACTCTTTATGTCACTGCCATATGTCCCCTTTAGTAGGAAGCGAGCGCTGAAGGATTCGATCATGCCCTAGGTTCAACCATCATGATTGGCATTCATTTGTTAGCCCGACTCCTTCTCCTTTGGTTTGGCTTTTTAACTTGCTCTAAATTTCTTCTGTTCTTCCTCTGAACCTAACCAAATCCGATTGCTTTGCGGCCAAGATTCATAGAATGCTCTGCCATACTAAACGTGTAACTAAAGGACTTGAAATTCTTTAACTTTTGAAGACTATAATGTAGTATAAGAGCGGCTTAGTATACGTAATTATGAATGTAGCCTTATAATGTAGTACTTATAAAGGTAGCCTTGACACACTGTTGTGGAAATGAATAACGTAACTGAAACGACAAGAAGTAGAGTGAAAAAAATAAACATCGTATTTTGGCGGGGATGGAACTCTATAGTTAAGGTCTTTCGAACAGATGTTCCATCGAAACGAATCTTCGGATGTCCCGGATAAATACCATGTTTCCTTTGTTACTATAGAGATACAGAAACACGGCGTTCAACCAATCAGAGCCCTACTTTCCTTGAGCTTATTTCTAAACAGAGGGGCAGATGTGTTCCAAGAATTTCACTCACCACTGATTTTCCGCTTTTCGAAACCTGCTTAAATGTTCACATTATGTCGTTACTGCGCCTCCCCCAGCGGTTTATCAAAAAGGAAACTGAGAACCTGTTTAAAAGTTGGTTGTGATTAACGTAATTAGGGGGAGAGTTCGAGGGAGTGGGGGCGGGGTGAGGGAATTTGTTAGCTCCATCGCCAAAGCGGAAATGCGTAAGTTAAATTTCCCGGAATCGATAATTATGCAAATGACCACTTGAAATTCATAAATCTTAAAACAACCACAAAGACCTAACTTTTGCTTGAAGGCAAAATGGCTTGCAAGAACACTTATGATTACAAACTTGTCGATGATGAAGCTACTCTCAAGGAAACTCTCTCTGAGCTGAAAGGGAAACTAGAGCGCAACACTATCTTAGCCGTCGATTGTGAAGGTGTGTCGCTGAGCAGAAAGGGAGAGCTTACTATCATAACAGTAGCGACTGAAGATAAAGCCTACATATTTGATGTGCTGAAATTAGGACAAGCTGTATTCAGCAGTGGCCTTGGCGAAATCCTTGAAGATAAGTCGCGTGAGAAGTTGATGTTTGATTGCCGACAAGACTCGGACGCTCTTTGGCATCAATTCAACGTAAAACTGACGGGAGTGTTGGATCTTCAGCTGCTTGAGATCATCTACCGCCGAGAAAACGCCACAGCTTCCCGTCCGTCGTCCATCAAGCATAAACGCCGTAGCCAGAGGACCGATGAAGTGGTGAACATTTTTGGTTTTGCTCGTTGCCTTGAGTTGTATGTCCAGGATCAAGATTTGATCAGAAGGAAGAGTACTGGAAGCAGACTGTTAAAGTATGACGACAAAATGTGGAGAAAACGACCCCTACAAGATAGGCTACTGGAGTACTGCGCTGTGGACACGATGGGCATGTTCAAATTGTACGACAAAATGAAGGATGTTAACGGAGGCGAAGAGGCTCGTCTGCGAGTTGCATCTGAAAGGTATGTTGATTATTATCGAGGCCGAACCGAGAGGTCCTATGATACATACGAAAGAAATGCCTACCTGCCTCTTGACATCATCCCTGATAAAGGAACCTTGGAGTTTGCGCTCGCTACCACTCCGTGTACCCGCTGTCATCGAAAGTTTCCCCAAGACGAATTTATTGGGATGCAGCTGAGTAAAGGAGAACAGGCATGTCGGGTCTGTAAGGAGATAAAGCGCCGGGCAGACGAAAGAAACAGACGATATGACTATTTGTGGTAGAGCCTCGTACTCTAAATGGCAGAAGGAATGTCTGACTGAGATGATCGACTTTTGTTTGAAGCGTATAGTAAGATATTTTTAATAGAGCGACTGGCGACCGACTAACGCCCATGCAGCTCAGACTCCGAAATTTTCATAAGCTTAGCCTAATACCTTAAATTAAGCACATGAAAAGTTCGTCGCTTCTCAATCTATTGAGAACCGATACTTTAATTTGGAATGGCGCAGTCGGAAATTTGGGCTTTGAAAGTGCTGTGGAACTGCTTTGATTCAGAAGTGGAATTATTCATAAGCCGAACTGCTGGTGCATGAAGACGTAACACAACTTTGAGTTCCAAGTAGTTTTCCTACGAATTCAAAATTGACATAGCTGGAACGCAGAAAAGTTTTACCTTGGAACATCTTATCCTCAAGAACGAGTTTTCTTTCAACGGATTTTGTCTTTATAGTAATTTACACACTAAATTAATGATCTGATCAGACTTTGTATTCACGAATTAATTGAAATAGAGACTCAAAGATTGCGAAAATGGCATTGGAGAATTGAATCGAGTGGCGAGTTTAAGCAATTTTTAGGTTTCGTATAGTGTAAAACGTTTCTACTTTAGCGCCCTTGATCGGCTATACTTAGTATAATTCAAGTTATTTTTCTTTGTAGAGTTGAGAACAAAATGGGTTTTACTTCGAGTACTGTGAATCCTGTTTTGTATATCTTGTATGACCATATTTAGGAGAACTGAAATGCCGATCTTACGTTTTAAATTTTCTTTTCCTTTTTTTTTTTCAAGTAACAATAGTAGTACTTGTAATAGTTTCAGCTGTTATGCCACTTGTTCTACTTTAAATCTGCTGTCTTGTTTTAAAGCGTAACCTTGCAAATTATTACAAATCTTATCATGAGTTTGGAGTAAACTTAAGTCAGCTTTTCCAAACGTTTACCACACAACTAACTGAAGCAGGGCAGTAATGAGTTGTATATTGCAAAAACTATGTAACATAAGAGCATTTTATTGTAAAAACGTCGCGCATGAAGCGAATTGCGTAATTACATTACATAAGAATAAACCTAGTAAAATTACAGCTTATCAACTTGATCGGGACTGGGCATTACATTTTGAAATTATTTTAAATTTACATTTTTACATTTTCAAATTACTCCGAATTTTCAGCCTACAAATTCGATATGATAAAAAGTTCACCACAGGCAATCAATAATGTTGGAAAATATCCGGCTAGAGACCATGAGCTTTAAAGCACATGTGGGGGAAGAAACTTTTCTTAAAGCGCTCTGTTTTACACTTCATCAGCGATGGCCTACCATTAAAGCGGAGGGAGCGGCCGGCGCGCGCGCCCGAGTCAGTGGCACAAAATGGTGAAGGCGTGACCCGGGATGCTTGATCTTTTCAAAGGTTTTCGCACACAAGAAATCTCGTCGTGCACAGAGAGTCGTTCAACCAGACAGCTTCAAAGCGTCTTCGTACTGAGAGGCAGGAAAGATGTTGCGTAACGCGCGTTTTTGTACTCTCTCGATTATTTTTGAGAGCTGGACAGAGAGAGAGGAATATCACACAGGGCAACAGTACTCCAATACCGACCTAATTAGTGCAATGTAAACTCGAAGGAGATCATGTGGAGGTGCGCCACTGCGCTTTAGGACTCGTAATATATGCAGTCGTTTGGAAGCCTTGCCTACTATTTCGTTAACATGTGATTCCCACTTTAGGTTACTTTGATTAGAGACTCCCAAAACATTGTGGGCTTCGACGGTTTCAAGTGCATTGCCAGTCACAGCTAGATCTGGAGGAAAATACTCAATATGGCGGCAAAAATAGACAGTCAGCTCTTTACATTTCTTAGGATTGAGTTTCATGTTGTTTTTAACAGCCCAGGAATTGAGTGCGTCAAGCTCAGATTGAAGCGTTGAGGTCGCGCGCGCCGGTACAACTTCTGAGATAGCCAGGTCATCGACGTACTTCCAGTACGAACTTCCGCACATATAAGAGAAACGGGAACTTTTATGGTACTTGACAATTTTGTTCAAAGATAGTCCCTTCTACAAAATGGCGGCAGCAGATTTGAATGAGTTTAAATTGAACTGAATGAAAAACTGATACCAGCACTGGAAAGAGCACCTTTACTTTAGTAACCTTGCAACGTTTCAGCATAATAAGGATTATATCATTATATCAGCTTAGGAAATGGACGATGAAATTTGACAGATTTACAGACGTTTGTATGACTGGGGGTATACGTCATACCCAAAATGCCTTTTGCGTTGTTCGTTGGCACAAGCAAACCTCTTTGCAATCTTTACAGTGTATAGTGTGTCCGTAATCGATTTGTGACAATGCATCAGTGGGCAGTTGTTCAGGCGGTCCTGCTTCATGGTGCTTTTTAGGTAGTTCTTGAGTCGTCTGAGGGCAGAAAACTGTGATGTGCGCGGATGCTACTGATAACGTCAAATACATCCGTAAGAGTTTGTGTACCTCTCCTAACAGTGTTTTGGTGACGGGAGTTTTGTTGAAAGCTTCGCACATGGTCCGTATATTTGTAACCTGTCGTACTTCGGGTAGTGCAGTTCTCACTGCATCAAACGTTTTACAACATATCATTTCGCCAAGCGCGATGCTGGTAAAACGATTTGTGAAAAGATCACGAGATTGAATATTTTTTGAGTAAGTGGACGAAACTCCGCCCGATATATAAAACAATCTCTGGTACTGCTACACCACTCCAACAGAAAAAAGACGCAAATTGTGTAAATTGGTCCTACTAATCGTGCCGATAAATCGGTACTTCGCTATTTCTGACGTCCTGAGACTGTCTAAAAGCAATTGTCATGCCTTTCGATAAATAGTATCTACTTCTATATAATAATATCTTCTTCTGTTTCACTGTGTCGTTCATTCAGAAAGTGTTGCAATGGTTTATTCGGGCTACCATCTTTATGTGATGCAATAAAGAAAAAATTTAACTACTCTCTTCTGTTTTTGTACTACTACAGTTACAAAAGTAAACTCCAGAATGATTCATTAGTAATCTCTGACTTCTGACTTAATAAATTAAGTTATTTACAAATATAGAATTGAGTCCTGATTGGTAAAAACTATTAATTTCTATCTTTATGTGGATCAATCTCTCATACATTTCCTTGTTGTATACGTGTATTAGTTATTTCAAACTGTTGTAGTTTTATTTTGTATGGTTTAATACAACTGCTTTGTAACTTACTTATTTGTTAATAAAAAATAAATAAAGATTATTATTTAAAAAATCTACTTTTCTTATATATATATATATATATTTTTTATTTGCCTTACAGACATATATTAAATGTTAACAGTACTAAACACTACTGATACTAAATATTACTAACAATATTCACTATACTTGCATTATTTACAATATTAGCTATACTGCTATACTATCAATACCATCCATACAATGCTCGTACTACTAATAATTACAATGCTTACACTACTTACAATTCTAATACATCACACGCACACACACACACATAAACACCAAAAAAAAAAAAAAAAGGAAATACCGCAAGAGGTAATAAGTTCCATTGATCAAGTCAGAGGAGTTGTTTTTCATGTGTATTTTATAGCATTTCAATTCTGTATTTAATTATCATTTTATCAACGAAGTCTTGGAGGAGAATTGGTTTGTTGTGTAGTTTGTTGGCGTAAATATAGTGTCTCATAAATATCATGGTATAATTGAATTTCCTTACTAGTACCTTTTCATGTAAGTCCGAGAGGACGCCAAACAGTCTTTCCTCGCTAGACGGATTGAACTTGACCTTGTTTTCTATATTGAACCAGTTGATAACCCGTTGAATGAAAATCTTGACGAAATGACAATCTCTGAAAGTATGATCAATAGAGTCTTTTTCACCACAATATATACATTCATCATCTTCCTTGATTCCGTAGCGGTGAAGTTCCTTTTTGGTGACTACAATTCGGTGGATTAATTTATATTGAAATTCCTTTAATTTGGTCTCTCTACAGACGGTTTTTAGGGAGGTGAATATTTTTTCCCATTTATCTTCATCCAAGGGAAGATCTTTGCTCCATCTCTGTGGCCCAGAATGACCTGTCGTGTGGATTTTTGTGCATAATAACCTGTAGAAGTCGCTAGTCTTGATTTTGTTCAGATATAGAGTTATCGATTCATTTAATTGTAGACTAAGAATATTATCAGAATATGACTCTTTATTAATTGGCTTCGTTGATTTTGCTTTGGCTAATAGGTGCTTTGGGATAGCGCTAATAACTTGATAGTATTGGAGAAAGTTAGTTTTACAGGAATACTTATTCGTAAATTCCTGGTAGGACATTGGTTGACCGGTATTGTCTAAAAGATCTTGTATTGACAGGATACCTTTTTTAAACCATTCCCTGATAAAAATGGTTTTACTGTCAACAAGTATTTCTTTGTTGCTGAATAGAATTATATTTTGTGCTTGATCAAAGCTGTAAAGAGTATTTAATTCACTGAAGTATACTTGAATATTTCGGTAAAACAATGGAATAGATTTTATGTATTTCGCATCGTAGTTACACCTCAGTACAAAGTTCAAACCTCCGAATTTTCTGAGGTAATAATCAGGAACTGTTTTCCAATTTTGGTTCCCTGGAGTCAGTAATCTTGGAATCCAGGCTAATTTTAGAGCCTTAAACATCTAAAAAATCTACTTGAAGCGTCTCCTAAAAGAACTATTTGTACCAACGTCTGTAGAGTCCGTTTTAGAAGTTGTAACGTCTAATGACAGTGTCAAACTATTCATAGCGTCTTTTGATCGGTGTGTAACTACTTTTGAAGCCTTTTGACAGTGTCTAAGGACGTGTAACGTATTGGTACCGTATGGAAATACTCGGAACGGTTTTTGAATGCACGCCACTACTTAAACGTCCCTGACGGTGTGTAACAAGCGGTAACGTCTTGTTGTTACTACTTGTTTCATCGTTTGAAGGTGTGTAACGTTTTGTGATGGTGTCTAAGTATTGGTGGCGTCTTATGACGTGAGAAACTTTGTTTAATGCCTTGCCCGACAGCGTGGAACTAGTTCTAATTTGTTAGGACCGTTTTCTATGCAGTCCAAATGTTGCACAGTCGATGAGCTGTACAGTGTTGTGTAGTAATAGCGTGGTAGAGTCGTTGTGTTCTACAGTCGTAATGCTTCGCAGTTGTGGTGTGATACATGGGTAACTTTGAACATTTAAGGATGTAGTGATGGCTTGTAGTCTTAGGTTTCGTTCGATAGACCGTATTCCGGAATAAGAATACGCGGAATTGCTGTTAGATTTCTCTTTTAAGTAAATTTGGAAAGACATTTCTGCAAACTTTCACTGTCACATGATAATTCAGGAGCGATTTTGTACTCTGGTAACTCCAAGAACCTCTTAAGAGGGATTTCTTGTCATCATAGCATGTATTCCTATTCCGGAATAGGGTCAATCGAACGCACCCTTAATGTCGTACGGTGAGTGCTGTACAGATGTATGGTAATAGACCCTTATCACTCGGCGGCCATGTTGAGTCTCAGGAGAATAAAAAGCTTTGTTTTTGCACGGCAAGCCTCGCACTGAATTCGCGTCCGACCGAGGCTTGCCGCGTAAAACAAAGCTTTTTATTTCCCCGAGACTCAACATGGCCGCCGACTGATAAGGGTCTATCAGTATGCAGTGGTAACGTCGTACAGTCGTAGTGTTGCACAGTCGTACTTTCTTACGGCACTCAGACTGGTATGCATTCATATGAAGTAGAGTGGGACACTGTGCCTTGGTATAGACAGCGTAATTTCAAGGTATCTTTGTCTGTCTGTTTGCCTGTCCTGTTCCACGCGTGCACGCACTACACACTACCCATATCACGTAATATTTGACCATAATCAGCAGCAACAGTACTCAAAAACCGATTTGCTCATTCTAAACCGTTATCAGCAGTCGTTTGATTGACCCAAACCACTCGTTACCCTGGTGACTTGATCTTTTTCATTATAATTATGCGCACATTCGGCATGATGCGCACACCGTACATGCACGCAGCTGTCCATTTGGTTTTTCGGCTGCTCATTTTGTTTGTGGTGTATGTCCTTTCGTGTGTTCGTGTCCTCGGCTGTACATCCGCTCATCCGGTTATTCGCCGCTCGCCTGGTCGTTTGTAGTTTCATTCACCGTTGTTTTCAGCTGTTCCTCCGTCTGCGCGGCTCACTATGCAATTGCACGAGCTTAATGAAATTAATCGTAAACCTAATTATTAAAAGCAGCATTAAACACGATGAGGAAAAGAATCCGGTTTTAATTTTAAAAGTATTGTGTTAAGGCCCGTTTAAACGGTTTCAACATTTGCTTCAACATGCGTTCAACACTTTGTTGAACCAATTGCCGAGGGAGTTTGAACAGGTCGTTCAACGTTCTTGAAAGTGTAAAAAATGTTACTAGCGTGTTGAATCAAATTTAAATTGGTTTAAACTTTCATTCATCATCCATACAACATTTCCTTTGTTCTCAAAAATGTTGAATGGCTGGTGTGTTGAAGCCCTTTGAACACCCCCTTCAACATTTGCCCAACCTCCGTTTTTTTTTTTTTGTTGAATATTGGTCAAATGTTGATACCGTTTATACGGGCCTTTATAGAGAAAGAAGTTCTCCTTCTCATTAAATTTTTTTCTTAAAAACGAAGTGAAGTGAGGGGGTGTAACCTTCTCGATCTTTCTCAGATTTTTAGGTCAAGGATTGGTAACCGCCCTGGATAATGAGACCTGGAAAATAAGGCGTTCCATTATGAACCCAGCTTTTCATCGCAAGTGAGTTCCATGATTGGATGGCCCATTTAACGGTTTGCAAGTGGATTATAATTTAATTAATGATTAACTTTAAACCTGAAGGTTGATGTCACGTTTTAAAAACGAGCAGCAGTTTTTTATCGGGTTTAAAACCACGAGGCCCAGCCGAGTGGTTTTAGACCCGATGAAACACGTGCTGCGAAAAAACCGTGTTTCAATGGAGTTCATAACAATTATGCTTTTGTGAACGTTGGAAATTAGCATACGAGAAAAACACCGCATGCAAATGAGGAGTGTTTTATCAGCTGATAAAACACCGCATACTAATAAGGAGGAGGTTTGTCGATATAAAGTCACTGCACGTGATGTATTTTGGACTATTTGATAGGTCAATGGGCTTATGAATTATTAATGAGTTTTGAAGGTCTTGGACAAAAATCTTTGCCACTTTACTCCACGTTTCCATGTGATTTTCAACTGCGAAGGTTTTTATAAAATTGTTCCCTTCGAAAAATTAGATAGCGTGTATAACTGTTGTTTGTAGCTGATATAACAAATGCTTTGAACAGCTTATTTTTAAGGTTGGGTTTTTTTAGTTTCAGAGGCATCATTATAGATGTTAATAATCAGCAAATATGTATACATGTATCGTTAAATAGCGGAAATAAGCTCTAGCTATCCTCGGAAGTTTGTTGGAAGCTCTGCTCTGCGGAATTTGAAATGTGGGAAAAGGTAGAGATCTCCTTACTAAAGAGGGCCAGTGGTTGTTACTATTTTAAAGGCAGGATTAGATATAAGTGACGTTTTTCTTCAGCAGTTCGGATGGCAGGGGAAACCGTCTGCAAGGAACTGCTGATCGACAAGAAACCAAAAGGGAATAATTTTTCGGCTTTTGTAAGAACTTCAGAAATCTCAATGCACCTTGCAAGATAAACCCTGAACTGGCATTCGTCAGTTGGTGTGGGCCTCTTGCTCAGTTTAAAAAGTGTTACTCCTTTCTAAATTCAAATTGTACATCTATTTTGATAAAGCAGTTGCTGTAGCCATTAAAATGCACGTCATTTCTCAAAGGAGGTTTTGTGTTCATTTTATTTCCCAGGAGCCTTAAGGACCTTATGAGTGCGTTCAACTCCACTGCTAATCTTCTACTCGAACGTCTCAGCGCAATGGCTGATGGGAAGACAGAAATCTGTATGGCTGATGAATTTTCAAGGGCAGCATTAGATGTCATTTGCAAGGTAACTTATTAGGACATTTTCGATAATTGCTTTATACAATTGCTTCCTTGTTGTGCAGACCAAGAGGTTATGTCACAATGTTTCGTTTCTTCATGCCTCGAACATCACCATGAACAGGTTTTGAATGGAGACGTCATGTGTTAATACTTTAATGCAGTTTTTGTTTAGGTGATGTTGTGTTAATGTAAATAAGTGATTGTGATTTTTAGTAAAATGTATTGTAAACACCAACAATAAACAAAGCTTTAATGAAGTGTTCAAGTGATTGTTTGTATTTAGTTCCACTAAGACTACTAGTTGTTGCTAACAAATTGACATTAAGTAATGCCATTGCATTTATACCTAAAAGTGGTACGATCTACACAGTAATTGTATGAAGAAATTAGAGTTAAAAAGGCATACACACACCCAGGCAGTCCGCTATAAACGCGGAGGCACATCAGGTTGGTAGCGGACTGTTTGGTGTTTGCCTATTAAATAACCTTAAAATCTTTTAGCTTTAATTTCATCTTATTTTTAGGGATAATTCAAATGTAAGACAGTGGCACCTTGCAGTTGCAATGGGTTCCAGAATCACTGAGCAATGGCCCCTTTTTTATCCTCACGCTTTATTACTTCCGGGGGAGCATAGG
>NW_028145509.1:3367500-3402500 GCF_977016875.1 Pavona decussata | reverse complement strand
GGGGATCTTAACCGCGGAGGTAATAAATTAAATTAAATTAAATTAAACAACATGATGATGATGATGATGATGATGATTATTATTATTCTAGTGACTCGGTTCGATAATCGCTGCAGGCTCGTATTGCAGCCGACTGAGATCTCGCCTCGTACAGTGAGTGTGTGTGTAACAATTATTACATTTTGACAAGTGTTTTTCTGATTTGTCTTAGTTTGGTTGAAGAGGTGTTTGATGTCCTCGACGATAGACAGTACGTTGCGTTTGATGACCTGGGTAAACTGCACCAAATTGGTTTGGTAACGTATCTTCTTTTATCATTCTTATGACGGTGGAGTCCCGCCGTACAACTATCCTATTAAAACGACCACCACGTTATTACGGTCATTCTTCTCGGCCTCAGTAAAAGTTGATGCAGTCAGTTTCTCTTCCAACCCTGCTTATCCGACAACCCCGTTGATACGACCACATTGCTACAGCTGCAGAGTAAACTCGCGTTTTGATTGGTCTACAGGAGTTTGTCATTAAATTGCCGAAGTATGAATGACGTCTGGAGCCACAGAAGGTTCTAGTATTCCGCCCTCGGATCCCTTCCTCGTAAAATTTTGATCAAACTAGGATGACAGATTTGCTAACCAATAACAAGCCTTGATAGCTTTGCATTAGCCAATAGGCGTGCTCTTCCTGTTGTAGATCTTAAATGACGTTTGCATTCTCAATCTATGGGAAATACCCAATAAATTTCAATAAAAGCTCAGAATCCATATTGCCCGCCATCTCAAGCCTTCGCTGTACGGTCGACGCATTATGGATTCTGAGATTTTATTGAAATTTATTGGGTGTTTCCCAGACTACCTTTGGCATTGTCGCGTACGCTATTTCGGACAACCTTTGTCGAAACAGCTGTCATTGTTCTCTGAAATTGGACATTCTTGTCACTTTTGCCATCAACAGTTAAGGGGTTCGATCTGTTGCTTGGCTATAAAAGCCCATAAATAAGATGAGGCTCACTGCTACATGACGAGAAGATACACAACACACTTAAGGGTTCGTGCTAATCCTTGAACTCCTTGAAAAGCCCTGGAATTTAATTTTGGATTTCAAGACCACTTGAAGAGCCCTTTAAAAAAAGGATTTTTTTGGCTGGAACTGCTTGAAAGCTCCTTGAGTTTTTGCTTGAATTTTTTGTCGACTATCTGAAGTACCTTTGTTTTATTGCTTTCATGTTTCAGGTGATTAAGGAGACATTGCGCCGTCACCCCACAGCGACTGGCATCTTACGAATTACTGAAAAGGACACGGAAATAGGAGGATACAAGATACCCGCCGATGTCTCTGTTACGGTACTCAACCATTTTGACAGAGTTTTCATTTTGTTTATATGTTGACTTGTCTTGTAAATTTTTCTTTAGCTCTTTATTTTCTCTACAGGTGAGCACCTATGTGACCAGCCATTTTCCGGAGTACTGGGACAACCCAGAGGAATTCAATCCTTACAGGTTCGATGACGAGGAACTGATTAAGAGGTATGTGGTACAGAGAAGCTGTTTACGCTTTGCTGAAATGCGGAATAGTTAATAAAAGGCAATGGTTATGAAGCCTGACAAACTTCTTTGTCATATGTTTTTGTTAGCATTTTTGCCCTCGACCGTGCGTTCTTGTAAAGATATTCATCTGGTAGTGTGAACGTTAAAACAAAGGATTGTGCATGGTCGCGGCCCATCCAACATAAATTGCAGCACCAATGTTGTCATGGCAAGTTGTCATAACCAGTATCTCAGTTGGGGGGGGGGGGGGTACTCCCTTTTAGTGGTCTAAACGGGAGGCGCCGCCCGAGAGAGGTACCTTTTTCAGGCTGGAGGTATAGAAAAGGATAGGGATTTCACCAGCGGAAGCATAGAAAAAGAGTAGGGAAACTGTCAATGAGGTATTTTAAAGGGCAATTTTAATTTGTGAGCCTCTGTAGAAGTGAATTGCCACCTTTTAGGCGAATATGAATATTCCTGGAGACAAGAAATCAACTTAAAATTTCTTATAAGGAATTACAGGTTTTTATGCAATGACTCGGTATTCAAAAAATGTTCTAGACTGTTGTGTAGAAGTTCTGGGAATACAGGCCTTACAGTTTTCGTAATAATTTCCTTGAACTCTTCTTTCTGTAAAAAATTGATACAAACTAGTAGGGCTATATTATATAACAAGAACCATGATGCTACACACTTTTGTAAGAACGTCAAATTTTGGGGGTCGAGACTGAACCCAAACTGAATGTTGCTGTTGTTGTTGTTGTTGTTGTTGTTGTTGTTGTTCTTCTTCTTCTTCTTCTTCTTCTTCTTCTTCTTCTTATTATTATTATTATTATTATCATTATTATTATTATTATTATTATTATTATTATTATTATTATTATTATTATGATGTCATGTTTTGAGCCTGAAACGTTCTTAACATGTTCATAAGTTACGTGCTATAGAATTTCGCAAACCGATATGAACGTGACCAGGAAAACCTAAAAGAGACCATTGTGCATTGTATCATATCAAATTCCCTTGGCATACGTGCATTCATCTACTATGTGTTAGCTCAATGAAGAAACGGTGCAGAACTGAATAAAGATGCTTATCTGTTAGTTTCAGCTTGGGCACGTTCTTAGCATGTCCTTAAAATCAGAGGCAATTTCAGCCTCAACGTTCGTAATAAAAGGTTCTTATAAATGTTGAGAAGCGGCTGTATTCTCAGGGAAATTGAAACGTAACACGAGGCGATTTCAAATCCATCACGGACACAGTGATTGAATACTTTGTAATCAAATCATATATACATGTAGAATAAACAAGAAGACACAAAAAATATTGTACATTGCACACATGGCTGGCCTTGTTTCCAGAAAATTGCGGACACCCGCTCAGTTAGTATCGCATGCTAAGGATGCGTTCGATTGACCCTATTCCGGAATAGTTATACCTACAACGATGACAAGAAATCCCTCATAAAAGGTTTTGGGAGTTACTGGCGTACGAAACGGCCCTTAAATTCTCATGTGTCAGCGATAGTTTGCAGAATTGGCCTCCCAAATTTCTTAAGAGCAATTTAACAGCTTATTCCGCTTACTCTTATTCCGGAATAAAGTCAATCGAACGCAACCTAATATAGATACTAATCGTGTGATCCGAGCCTACGTAAGCACGTACGGGGGAGGCACATCACGAACTCTACTAGAAATATGGTCACTAATGTGTGTTTTGTTGTTGCTATTGTTTTCAGATCTCATTATAACTACTTCCCTTTTTCACTTGGACCTCGTAACTGCATTGGACAAAACTTCGCGCAGGTAACTAAAGTACTAGTGACTGAGCTATCCCCCCACCCCTCCCCCCCCCTCCCTCTGCTGAGACGGCAAATGCCCCAAAAGCTTTTCTGATGAAGTAGGAATGAACGGATTCCGAGGACGCTGTTAGCTATTTTATGGCCATACTTTTGAACTGAAAGTGGCTCTATCTAGTCTTGAATCAAATACCCATAGCTTTACAGGATTTACAGGAAATTTTTTCTCGCAAAACATGGATGTTGCTGTGGCAACTGTTGAATAAGTGTTTGGCAATTTTGGTCAATTTGTTCACGTTGTTTCTTGGATTTCACGCGGTGAATTTTTAAACTGTTGTTGGTGTAATGCACTACTCACTCGCCGCTAGGACTCAGATTACAAAGCTAGAAACATTTCTGTGGTGCACTTTGTATGTGAGAATTGCCGATATTGATTGATGTATTTTTTCAGTCAGTGACAGGCATACTCGGAAGAAGAAAATCCTAGTTCTCCCAAGAGGAGTCGAACCTATAAATAGAAACCACAATAATCCTACCGATATGCCCCACATTACGCGTTTAAAGATGCCTCAAAGTCTTATTATTCATGACGTCATCAAAACAAGTTGTAGCTATGAGGTTGCGCATGCTCGTGATTCCTTTGCTTGGATCATCCGTGAAGGAAACTTTTTTTCGAGCGTCTTTTTTACGACAGTGAATATTTTCATTCCCCATTGCCTTAACGCTTCACGTGACACAATTCTCAAATTTAAAAAGCAAGATGAAACAACTTGCGACAAACTAGAAACTATCCGTCATATTAATGTCTCATATATCCTTAACAGCAAATAAATTATCCAAATCTATAGGTATTATTCATAAATCTAGGTTTTTTCTCTCTACTCACTCCCTTCGTACTTTATACAATTCTATGATCCTTCCATATTTATATTATTGCAATTTAGCTTGGGCTGGTACCTATAAGTCAAACCTTCAAAGAATTGTAACCTTACAGAAACGTGCGTTAAGAATAGTAAGCAATTCCACATACATTGCCCATACTGGCCCTATCTTTAAGGAACTTAAACTCTTAAAATTTCATGATATCCATTCGTTTCAATTAGGCTTTTTTATGTTTTCATTCAAGAACTCTACACTCCCTTCCAAATTCAATAACTTTTTTTTACTGAATAGTCAAATCCATAATTATAATACTAGGAATGCTCAGTCCTTCCGCTTGCCACTGTGCAGAACGAACACCAGGAAGTTTTCAATTTACTTTCAAGGTCCAAACTTTTATAATTCGCTAACTTCTGACATAACTAGTTCTCCCTCCTCCGCTTCTTTTAAAAGAAAGCTTAAAGAATTTCTTCTTTCTAGGTATTAACTTCTGTAAGGCTGTAATTCTTAACTAACTAACTTACTTAATATGTGTATGTGTACGTGTGCGCGGTCAAAGTTAATTTACCAGAAGTCCATATTGTAATTCTAATATAAGATTAGTTAAGTGAGGAAGCCTGACTTGTTATAAGCCTCGTGGTTTCTTTCAGGTTTCCTCGCCATTTATTTTCTTTCTTCAATTTTTTTCTTCATTTTTTCTTCCCATCTGTAAATGTTGTGTATATGGCGAAATAAATATTGTATTGTATTGTAATGTCAATCTTTGTGCCCATTCATGCACAAAAAACCACTGTGTGGATTAACAGTAATTGTTCGTCTTTCTTGCACTAGATCGAGGCCAAGGTCCTGTTGTCACGCTTTCTTCAGACCTTCAAGTTTTCCCTTGTGCCTGGTCAGTCACGCCAGGTTCTTGAAAGAGTCACGCTTAGGCCTAAGGATGGTGTGATGTGTACCTTGACCAAGCGGAATTGAAAGAAAGAAACAGAAGAAGAAAAAAGAAAACAAACAGAACAAAAAGAAAACAAAAACAAACAAGTTAGTCAGATTGAGCAGGTCATAACTGCTCTTAGTTTGGTGTAACTGTCGTCGCGAGTTTTTAATCATGTGGTATCGTGGTTTGTTCCCTGGGAACGCAAATGATTTTAAGTGGAAAACATTGCTTATCATTCTTACCCTTTTTACGTCATCATGAACCAAACATTTAACACGCAATTCCAATCATGTTTCTATGGTCTCCCTGTCTGCGGGTAAACAACAGGAAAGAGCGAGAGTTCTGGGAATGTGACTGATTTGAGGTTTGAAAGCCGTACTCGTACTCAATCTCGTTTTTGTACTGTGATCTGAAGTTCCCAATTAAAATGTGGGTATCCTGTGATGGAGTAGTGATCCGATCCTGAGCTTGGCTTACCTGTGAATACGTTAGGTTGGGTTGGTCATGAGCGTGTATTAACTCCTAACTGTTGAAAGGATATCTATCCAGCATGTATGAATTATATATTTCAATCCTGAACCAGCACACGAGATAGATACGAAAAGATCAATTTTATCCACTTTGGTCTTTGAACAACTACACACACAAGTTAATAAGTTGGTTAGTTACCGCTCATACTTTGTATTATTGGATAAGCTACTAAGCGCAGTTGGCTTATCTACCATTTGGTCTAGAATGTCAACGTGTCTTTAAATAACCGATAAATACAGTATATTGCAATTGAAACTAAACATGGAAACGAAAATAGTACCTTAAATAACTGCTGGTATAAAAAACTGAATCATTGTATAATGCAATTCGAGGGATTTGGTTAGCTTAGCGGCCATGGTATATATAAGCCATTATACCATGGCCGAGAAATGGCGACCATCAAATTGTCTTCTGGTTGTTCTTGCACAGCAAAATCAGCAAGATCTAGCAATATATCTTGATTGTTTTTAATAAAACACTTATTCCACTTGCGCTTGTTGGATATGAGATGATTATAGCCAACTCGGCGCTACGCGCCTCGTTGGCTATCTATCATCCCATGTCCAACGCGTGCTCGTGGAATAATTGTTAAGTATAATGCCATTAATGTGATGTTGATTTTGTGAGGATGATGGCTGATTGAGCCGATAATAAGGTTATGTACCCTAATTAAATATAGTTTTTCTTAATTAACCTTTAGCATTTTTATTTTTGGGAAGATTTTAATTAATTGTCTTTCAACACCGTTTATGAAAAGCCAAAGAAAAACAAAACGAATGGGAAGTGTAAGAGAGATTAGTGGAGACATTTTTCACCCAAATTAACTTCACCTTATTAAAAGGCCAACGAACATACCGATTTTCCGTGATACAGCATCATCTAAGTAACTCCTTTCCGGTGGGTCAATTTACAAACTTCCCATTTAATTGAGTTAAAACTCATAGCATGTAACATTATTACTACGCCACATTTGTTGTCAGATTTGCCCACTGTTAACTATTAAAGCTGCGCTGCTCTCTCGATTATTTCCAGTAAATGAGTGAAGGATTGACTCTGTTGACGTCTTGTTCCCGGGGGGGGGGGGGGGGGGCACTTGACCCATGTTTGGGTATAGGGGTGCCGATGGGGGTTTGAAACCCTGACCCTGTTTAGGACGAAAATTACCTTAAATACTTACCCTGTGTAGGACACTGTCCTCAATTTTAAGACCCTATTTAGGACAGAGGACAACATCTAGCTCTTGTCTTACACGAGTGTTTATTGGTAATAGTAATAACATTTAAAGGCCCACTGTCACTTACCGGACGTGATGTTCCACGCATTGAAACGCGAATACCAATCACAACAGATAACATAATACACTTCCTAGAAGTGATGGCGAAAAATCCCAGAATTTCGCATTAACAGCGGTGAACCTTAAGTGGAAACTCAATTGACGTGAAGCATTGTTCACTGAAATAAATGCAGACTAACGTCTCTGATTGCGGATTGCCAAATACTCGACGACAGTCTTGCAACCATACCCTGTCTAGGACGGGTCCGGGACAGACTCGCTTAAAATTATATACCCTGTTCAGGACAGAGGGGCCAAAAACCATACCCTATCCAGCGGCACGTCCCCGTATAGCCCATATAGGGGAGTACCCCCCCCCCCCCCCCCCGGGGTCTTGTTCCAATTCACCCCGATAAACCATCTGGCGTCATTTTAAAGTACAAACTTAGTTATTTGATGCCAGCGATGAACACGGACTTTAAACGAAGGAAGGAAGCCACAAAATTCATGCGTGGCAACTGTTGCTCCAATTTTCCTCGATGATTTTTCTCGCAAATTTGTTACATTTACATGTGTTGCAGTCTTTTTCTGTTTATTGCATTATCTGAGTGCTTTGCTTAATTCAATTTTATGTGGAGATCAAAGACTGCCGGCGTTTCTGAAGCGTCACGTTATGTTCTTTCGTTGATGTAGTTGCCCAGTCTCGACATCTCAGCTTCAGAAATCCGTGGAAAGAAAAGTAAATCCTCAAGAATACCGAGAAATCACTATAATCGAACTGAGAACTCCATGTCATATGGCAGTTAAACTTTCCTTTGGCTGCAAGAAAGTTAAAACTGTTAATTGAATCTTATCGTATATATTTCCTGTTTGTTCGTGCCAGTTTTCGTGCCAAAAGTCACCAGACTGGTATTTTACAAGATTTTCCGGCTTTTCCGCTTCAACTTGTAGTTGAGCTGCATCATGAATTGTGACACGGAAAACGCAGACCGGGCACAGGCAGCCCAAGATGCCTGTGTGGTCCTCTTTCCTCTAATTTCGTTGGACTTTTATGTCACTCAGTTTCAGGGTCCATTGTTTCTGTTTTTTGTTCATTGCTGCGCTATTTTTGTCAGCCAAACCAGTGAGTCGTTCTAAGTGCTGCGTGGCACCGCTAGTGCTAGGCCATATCCGGATCTTCACGCCCACCAACCGATTAGCCTATTTACCCGAGAGAAAAAAAATATAAAGGCGGCAGACTGATCCTAACGGCGGAGATGGCGAAAAATAAACAAAATGGCTAGAATTACTGAAATATATTAATGACAAATTTGCCGGATATTTCGGTTCCTTCCTTCCTTCCTTCCTTCCTTCCTTCCTCCTTGGGAAGCCAAATCTCAGTGCCGAGTTTTTGTTAGACGTTTTATCAACCTGAAAAGGTAAACGACTTTCTTGTTGTTAAGGTAATGAAAAACGCAAATGCCAGCAATCTTGCTAATGTCAGGGTGCAGAAAGGGGGGAGGGGAGGTTGGAACCTTACTTTGCTCAAATCTCAGCTTCTGAGCTCAAATTTTGCCCCAGATCCCATACCCAATGTCCAAATCTAATGACCAAATTTTGAATGCAGGGGACCATACGACGCACAAATAAACTGTTCTGAATACGTGTCGTTGCTGGATCTCTTGTAGCAGAATTCAAAAATGCACGTGCCAGGCGTCACTTTGTAACGTGTAAATAAATCAAAGTGTTTGCAGGGCTGACACTATGGCAAAGGGCTTATTTATTTTTTGCCAATATTTCAATTAGTACCACTTGTCTTCTTCAGCACCAGAGTTACAATGAGAACAAATAATGGCTCTTTGAAAAAGTTAATTTGAACGTAAACATAAACGGCTAATGGTTAACTTGTGTACATGACGTGGCGTATACAACAGTTCATAAGACACATGTAGATTCAAAAATAACGGCTCTAAAAAGTAGAAATTCCATGCCCAGTAATCCCAGTGAATAATGGGGCAAATCCCATTTCGAAGTTAACCCCTTCAGCACCCCTCAAAAGCATATAGTAATTCACGATTTACAGGTATACGTTGTTTTTAGGCATTGTTGTCTAGGGATTAGAGTTTGACCATTTAAGCCAGTAATTGGTTCAGTTTGTACGTTTGTTTGTTTGCCCTTTTGCCTATTGGTCTCAAACGAGGTTTTTAAAACTGAACAAAGAGATGTTTCCTTTGGATCTAAAATCGGGAGTGAAAATCTTACTTTCGATCAAACATTACGGGTGGCTAAGTACACGAACGTTCTCAAACAATGTAAATTTGACAAGCCTTATCCTTGAATACGGCATCCCTGGTCGTAGGCCGTAGTGTCGCAGGTCATTTCTGGTCTAGTCTAGGGTGATAATCATTTCCCCTTTATCTCACGATTTGTCTGAAGGCCTGTTGTGAGCAGAAACTACAATAGTTGCTGATCTGCACAGAACATTCTTGTGGCCCTGTTTTGTTATGCAGTAAGATTTCAATTCTTTTTTAGTTTTTCCGTTCAACAGATGAACTGCTTAATCGCCGAACAAGCGTTTATTAAATGCGTCTTGATCCTTGGGACGAGAAGCGAATGCGGGGCTGTACAATGTGGTTCTATCTTTTCAAATCCTAAAGTAAAATGAAAGCCGCCGAGCTAGCCTGTTTGATGTCCATTTTTTCTATTAAAGCCGGAGCAGGTTTTTTTTTGTTACGTCTAATTTATAATTAGCTCTCGCTCTCATACAGGCGGTAAAAGGTTTTAAATACCAATTTAAATGTAACAGAATACCCACACAAACAGCAAGACCTCCAACAAAGCCTTTCTGGCCCGTTGCCTGACAGGAAAAAGTTTGAATGACGAGATTCCGCTTGTTCGTTGAAATGTAAACTTTCGTATCAGCCGTCCAGCTGAAAGAGTGACCTTAGGTTTAGCTTATACACTTTACGTCCAAAAATGGATTGAGATTCCAGGCCAGCTTGTCCGCTAAACCAGCTACTGTGTGCATCATGCATTAAAACAACGGATTGTTCTCGAGGTTTCTATGGGGGCATACCAGATATGGGCTTGGCTAACGGAAAATGTTAAACGCGCTCCCAGCCTTAAATCGGCATGCTTTGATAAACAGCAAGTCTGCCAGAGCCAGCCAAACACTTAAAATCAAAATAAAAACATTTTCGTAAAAATCACTAATCTTCTTAACTACCTGACACTAGATTTTTATCTTCCGATTTCGGCGCGTTTTTACACGTCTTTAACAGTTCTGCCTGTCAACACCCAAGTTGAAGTGACAAGGTCACATTCTACCTCAAGTCACCCCAACCCCATTGGCTGTAAAGCATTCGCGTGTTTGTTGATGGGGCGCTCGGGGAGGCGATGTTCAGACATATCTGGAGGAAATACAGTCTGGTCTGTAGTTGAAGTGTTCTTTATAACATCTAAATTCGGACTCCGTGCCAGTATATACCCACATCATGAAGAAGTGTACAGTCGTCTTCAAGATCCGTAAAAATCATTTACTCTTATGGCTACTGGTTGTGTTTACAATCCTCTTAGTGGCCTCGATCGGCGCTTTTGTTTTTCTTTCACTCAACGCAAAGTATCATTTTGCTTGCGTGTTTGACTGCAAGGAACCTGAAATCCCTGTAGCTAGAGAACAAGGCTCGTCGCCCACCGAGCTAGCTTTGGCTACTGCTGTTTACAATGTCACTTCAGCAAGGACTGAAATCTCAAGATCGGCGATACATACGAGCGAAGAACCGACCCAAGAAGGAACAGAACGCTGTGTAGTGGCACAGATCCCGATCATCCATTCTAGGACACCATCGACAGCAAGCCCGAACTTCGCAGACAGAAAACCCTCCGTCACAGCCAAAAATCGTCCAAACCTGCAGAATTCTACATCAGCGAACCTCGAAACTCTTGTGACTCTACACAAAACAAGAAAACAGCCCTTGAATCAGAACGCATACATCAGCGTTCGCGGAAAGATTTCCTTCAAAGGTAGGGCGCCTAAACGGTTTCCTCGAAATTCGCGGCTTATCGTGGAGTTTCTGGAAAATCGCTTTGCAGATGCGCCTTCGATTGTCCACGGTAAAACGGTGGTGGATTTATCTCAATATCGCCGAGGAAAAGTTGTCTCGTACAGTATCACTTGCAAGAGGCCAGAACTTCCGCGAACTTTTTACAGTGTGTCAGCTGTCCTAAACGTGGGCTGGAAACCGAACAATAAAAATGAGTGGATAAGAAAAGGAGATTTCATCACTGACATTTACTTTGAAGTGCGCGTTAACAAGTTCAAAAGAATCTATGACAGAAACATCCAGTTGAAGAAATACACTCACTAACCGACGAGGTCAGATACAATGATTTTCTAAAAAGAGTCGAGGAGTTAAGAAGATCCTCGTCTTTCTGTTAGAAAATTCATGTGTACGAGTAAAACCTTAACTTTATGCTAAGCTCAAGAGCTCAAAAATACTCCAGTGGGAACTATGGGTCACTGACGCAACATGCGCCGAACAAGAATCGACGGTTTTGTCTTCCTGACTAAATATTGTATTTGTTTGATGGTGACAAAACTGTTGAGAATCGTAAAGCCGGCCAACCGCAATTTCATCTTTCAACAAAGACAACGCAATGGTCCAAACCGGGCCATAAGAATTAAAAGCATGTGCATTGAACCAAACCGGTGCGACACGACTCTCATTTAGTTGATCTTGGTGTTTCACTGTCAACTGGTTACTGAAGAAAGTCTCACGAATTCTTTGTTTTTTTCTTCAATTTTATTGGATTGATTATTGGATTAGTGACTGAACATCTTGTTAAGATCGACAATCTTAAAATGATGATAGGTTTTTTTCGATATAAATAAAAGTTTTGTCCTATGCAAGACAATAATACAATATTGTACTATGAAACAAAGCCGACATAACGCCTCTTTTTTTCCTTTTTTCTTTTTTTTTTTTTCAGAACTCACCTGATAACTACCAATTTTTAAACGCCTCGCGATTTTGTTACTTAAAATAACTTATAAGAAGTATCTATTTAGGTCCATTAATTAAGGAACACTTAATTTTTCAAAGGCCTAATTTCACAATGCCCACCCGTTTTTTTGTGGCATTTAAAAAATGACAAGACGAGAAGTCTGGCGTTGAACTTTGCCTCCCAGGATTGGAACGAAAGCAACTATTAAAAGGCCCAGTCGAAGGTTATCTTTATTTCGGTATCTCCACATAATACATTAGAACAGTAAAAATTATTAACAAGAAAGAGAAGAAAAGTGTGTAAATGAAACGGAGAAAGGGCAAAATATAGTTGAACTTATACTTAAATTATTTTTAATTAACTTTTGTCGGAGATAATTAACAAAAAGAAAAAGAGAACGAGAGAAAAATAATTTACCGTTATATAACATAAACACACATACATAGACACAGGACAAGACTGTAACAAGGGCGATAAGAGCAAAATAATTAGACTAAATCTATCTTAATATTTAGAGAAGTACAATTTCAGAAGAGCCTTCTTAACTAATTTCTTGTGAGGCTTTGTACGTCTTGTCTTCCAAATGACGGTGTCCTTCTTCTATTGAGAAAGCTTGGGGGAGAAACTCTCCAATCAAAAGAGGCCCTTGAGACAGGAGTGTGACGTAGTTCACTTGCACGTTTCGACGAACGTTCCATGAAACTTCTCTCCAGCGCTTGCGATTTGTGGTCAGCGGTTTTTTTAACAACTTTATTCACACTTAAACTAACCTTAGATATTACAATTTAGTCCTGAACATTTCTCAAGTATAAGTAATACAATATATATATTATTTAATGAACATAACATTGGTAGATTAAAATTCTTGGCTTGACACAATAAGGATGGAAAAAGTTAACTTCCTAAAATAAAATAAGTTCCTCGAATGGTTTCCATTTTTTGTTGAACATGTTCATTTTGTTTGACTTAAAAGCTATGTATTTTTCCGTTTCATATTTGTCAAGCAAAATTCTCTTAAAGTGGATGAAAGAAGGTTTTATGTTCTTATACCTACAGGTCCACAGGTAGTTTTTACCTAGAATAATTACATAATTAACCAGATCCATCTCCTCCTTTCGAAATCCTATAACAACTTGACGTAACGAGAGACATCTGCACCCACAAAGCTTATTTAAAATGTTACCAATAACCTCATTCCAAAAGGAGTTTGAACAAGAGCAACTAAATAAGATGTGACTTACAGTTTCGAGTGTCTCGTGGCAAAAACAGCAGTTGGGGGCTGAAACGTAGCCTATTTATAAAGTATATCATTTGTGTACAAAATGGAATTTAAAAGCTTATATTGAAAGGAGCGTATATAAGGTTCATTTGCAAATCTTATCGGCAGCAGGTAGACGTCAGAAATTTGGTCATCTCCCAAATCAAAATCTTCACCCAACCTCGCCCATTTCCTACGCCTTTCATATGCATGTTTTATCAAGTAGCTGTAATAATCGCGGCATTGAAACGTTTCCAAATTAAGAACCACCTTAAAATTAGGCGAAGTTGATGTGCGTAAGTTTTGTGGAATTGATTGTCTTAGATCTGTCCATGTCAGGAAATTAGACTTTGTTAATCCCTGTCTTTTCAAAGCATTAAAGGACGCTATATTTGTTTTATCAAAAAGTAAATCTTTTGGGTATTTAATACCATGATCGGAATGTAGTCTTTAAAACACGCTTTTCCGCTCAATCAAAATTTCTTTGTTGTTCCAGATAATGTATCTGTGATTATCAACCGGATCAGCAATGTCTCTTAGCTCTGACCACCACAGTAATAGTTCATAGTAAAAAGGTGAAGAAATACTTAGTTTCTTCACATCATAGTTACATTCAATAAGGAACAATCCACCTTGGTTAGTTAGAAGGAGTCTTAGGTAGGAATTCCAAAAGCCGGAACAGTCTACATCAACTATCCGCTTTAACCAACTTAACCTCAATGCCTTAATCATAATCTCGTAATCAATCATTTTAAGACCACCCAATTCATATGGTACGTACGTTGCCCGACGAGTGACTTTATCATTCCCATTCCATAAAAACTGGAATACCATTGTGTTGAATTCCGTAATAACTTCGGACGGAGTACTCAACACTGAACTGGGATAGATCATTTTTGGGAGTAACAATGTCTTAATGATATTTACTTTACCATGAATTGATAAGCCTCTTCCACTTTCAAAGATTCAATGTATTTTTAACTTTCTTCAATCTCTGTTTAAAATTTTTCTCGACAATAAGTTATATGTCATAAGTAATAAACATTTCTAAAAATTTGACACACTCCTGCCACTTAACTCCAAGTGGTTCTTCTTCACAGTCCCGAAGAGATCCAATCCACGTTACCTCAGTTTTGGTGACATTTAGCTTTAGTCCATAGACTTTCTCAAAACTTTCAAGTAGTTTAAACAAAGCACGCGCTGAAGTCAAATCTGATAACACCGCAGTTGTGTCATCTGTAAATTGCCATTATTTAGTTTCTAAACCATTTATGTTAATCCCTTAAATGTTTTCTTGGTTTCTAACAGCAATAGCCAATATTTCATCAATAGCCAATATATCAATCCAACTGCAGTAACGAAAAGGTATGGCGAGAGAGGGTCACCCTGTTTCACACCACGTTCTATATTAAAATAGTGAGAGCATAACCCATTGTTAATTGTGCAGCTTTGAATATTCGAATAGGAAATATTGATCCATCTTATGAAATCAGGCCCGAAATTAAAAAGTTTTAAACACTTTATTAAAAAGTCTCATTCTAAACTGTCGAATGCTTTTTCAAAATCGATAAATACCAAAAGACCACGCAAGTTTTTATCTCTCGTGTAATCAAATTTATAATCCATCAAATATTTTCGCTCGCGCGCGATTGGTCTAAACGCCTCACGTGACCGAATATACCCCAGCTAAAACTGGGGAGTATATAAACAATAGCCTCCAATTGGCGCGCAAATATGCTCAGATATTTGTCCGCGGACATTATCTGTTCCGAGAAGCGAACAGTTTTCCGAGAGCGAAGCTCGAGGAAAACTGTGAGCTTCGAGGAGCAGATAATGTCCAAGGACAAATATCTGAGCATATTTTTAAAGCCAAATGGAGGCTATTGTGGTTATTATCCTTCAAATATTTTTCACAACATGTAGCAACGAGCTTGAGTATTTGAACATTTCGTTTAAGAACAGTTTACCGTCAAAAACGTTTAGAGCGTATGTTGTTTTCTGATACTGCTTCATCGACCAGCAGGTTTATCTCTCCTTCTGTCACAAAAGCAAACCGTTCCCCATGTTGACATTAATTTTAATCGTAAACAAGACGCGCCTTGCAGTTTTTGAAATTGGGGAATATCACTTGGGGAATATCATCGGATATTCCCCAGTTTTAGCTCGGGGGTATATTCGGTCACGTGAGGCGTTTAGACCAATCGCGCGCGAGCGAAAATATTTGATGGATTATAAATATCCAGAACGAAATGAATATTTTCATTGATACATCTATCCGGAATACAACCAGATTGATTTCCATGTATCAAATTTGGCAGTAGTCGCTTCATTCTTTCAGCAATAGCTTTCGAAGCTATCTTTGCATCGACGTTGAGTAATGAAATAGGCCTCCAATTTTTTAAGTCAAAACGATCTTGATCCTTCTTCTCAATAAGCGTAATAACTGCCTGTTTTTTTCGATGAGTTCATTTCCCCTTTTACAAATGACTCATTGAGAGAATCCACTAAAATATTCCAACTAAATTCCAAAATGTTTTGTAAAATTCTAGAGGTAGCCCATCATTTCCAGGAACTTTATTTAAAGGAAAGGAGCTTAGCACCTTGGTGCATTCTTCCAGGCTAATTATACCTTCACCAAGTTGCCTAGATTCATTTGAAAGCGTCGGTATTGCAAGTATTCATAGCTAAAGGAAGATCCGTTTTGTTGTTTACACTGCTTATGTCTTGATTTAAAAAGATTTTCATAAAAATTCTTTTCTGCTTCCAAAATTTCAAATGGATCAGTTATAATGACACCACTCATACTAAGTTTTCTTATATGTTTCTTGATATGATTTCGTTTCTCTAGATTGAAGAAGTTCTTGGAATTCTTTTCCCCATGTCCATGCCATCGTGCACGGGATCTTACTGTTATACCTTCAACGTTTTTGGGATATAATTTATCTATACGTTCCTTCAATGAGTTTAAATTTACTAAATTTTCTTGAGAAAAATTATTTTGAAAAATTAAATGTGCGTCGTGAAACGCTTTGTTTACTAACTCCTCTTCCGCCTTACTTTGTTTGCTTTTATTCATGGCATATTTCGAAAAGTATTTCTTTATATTATATTTTACCCAGTCCCACACTGAGCGCGGATCAGTAAGGTCTTCCCTTCCTTCCTGAAGCCATATAGGTATCATTTTATTTATGTCATCAGCATATAGTTTGTCACTCAGCAAGGAGCAGTTTAATTTCCAGATTTCAGGCCCTTTACTTCTGCATCAACATCTTGAAGTTCTAATATTATGCATGAGTGATCAGTTTTAGTTGATGGTATTATATCTACATTGAATACATTATCTGATAAAGAATTTGAGATAAGCTAAAAATCAAGCGATTTGTGGTCAGTGGTTGACAGCGTCAAACAATCACCCAACCTCACCCCTCCCCCCCCCCCCCCCCACCATTACTTGGCATGAGTTAAACATGCGAGGGAGCAGTCTCTGTTGTATAGGCTTCACTGGCGCTGCACTGGTATTGTGAGCAAGTGGGTGTTGTCTGTGTTCTGTTCTTACGCCGGAGAAAACAAAGGAATATTATTATAATGGTAATGGAGATAGACCATACACATTGCCCTACCCAATATTCAAATTGAATCATGTGCATAATTTTTCAAGCGTTAATGATTCTTATACACTTTAATTGTTTTTCATTTGCAATCAAATCTTTTCTTTTCGATTATTTGATTCATAATATCCCTACATCAAGAGTGTTTTACCGTCGGTTGAATTTTAACATAACATGTTTAACATTAACCAACCAAACAAAGTAGATGGAAGCCTGGCGAGCATGCAAATTGTTCATAATTTATTTACAGTGTGATTTTTGTTACTTGACCATTAATTTCTCCCTTCAGAATAAAATTCCACATTTTTTCGTAATGACCAATAAACTGGAATGACTGAAGTTTCGCAGGAGGCCAATTGTCGTAACCAAAAAGCTTTACTCCGTTATGAGCGGCTTGATATCGTTGTAATTCCTGTTTAGCTTGATTTCTTTCAGGTCCGGGCTTTGATTCAGCATACACACGAGCAATCAATGTATAACCAGGGTGTGCCCGGAGCATTTCGTCAACAGCCTCGCCCTTCTTCTTGAGATTCTGCGGCTTGTTCCCGCAGCTGTTTAGATTGGAGTGTATAACAATGGGCCTGTCACGATTTCCCTGAGAGATTGCAACGAAAATGTCGCATCCACCAAGCTCTCTAGTGAAAAACCAATGGGCCACAGCTGGATCGAGGATCATGAAGGTGAGTGCATTGTCTTCCTGAGGAAGATACACGGATTGAAACGTTGGAAGATCACCACAGGCAGGTCCCTCGCTCTTTGACTTCACAGAGACCTTTTTGTCTGACGCATCTGTAATAACATCGCATGCTGTTGTTTTGAAGTTGTAATGTACTCCAGTGCTTGCATCACCGACTCTTGTCTTTTCCATATCTTGTGCGCAAAACGGTGAAATTGTCAACTCGGCTTTGGTGACAGGCTTGCCGTTTTTCATAATATTGCGAAGCGCGGTGTCTTTAGCTCCCAAGCCAAGACACGAAAGAAGCGACCGTTTGGTGCTGGATATTTGTACATCTTGGTAACACTGAACCAGCGCAAAAGCGAGGAAGAGAGACAATACAACAGCCTTCATCTTGGAGGAAAGAAATATCTTGATTTCAAAGAGAAACGCAAACGGTCGGTGCTGCGGAACGATTAACTGTGTTTTGCCTGACAAGAACAATAGTAGAACATAACCACCCGCAGAGGAACGATCGTTGATCTTAGCTTAAATTGGTCACAAGCCAGTGATGTCATTTATAAGTGTTACTCTTGTCTTCATTCCGGGGGACACGTACCAGTATGAAGATTTCCATCTGAAATAGGGTGTGGGCTTTCGTAATCATGTGTTAACCTCTTTCGTGTCATCTTAAGTCAAAAAGAGAAAAGCCGTGTAACCTAAACATACCCGCATTAGGGAGGTTCAATTAATTCGTTCGAGTACGCGAATGTCAGATCTCAAAAACGATATGTGATTTACATGTCAGGCCCTTAAACAAATTTGAAAAGAACGTAGGATTTTGGTCCCAAACAGGGTCAATATTTTTAAGCCCGGACGTCACCCCGAAACAAATATATAAAAGTCTACCCCCCGGCACCCCTCCACCTCTCCAGGATAATCATATATTTTTAAAAGAGCGATTTCTCGTCAAGCCAGCCAGAACCTTGGCAAAATATTTTTTGACTTGTATATAATTCCACTTCCTCGTTAGTATCAAATGCCGGTGAAATAAACACATTCAACAACAATAAAACTTTATCCAATTATGTTTTTTATTTTATTTCCATTTATTTCTTTCTATTTATATTTTCAAATTTTTTTTCAGAAACTGGAAAGCTTTCTGTAATAGTAAATGTTTCGATGATCTTTGAATGAGTTTTATCCGGGTGGCCAGTGTGAAATTGTCACCAATCTACTCAAGCTTGAGATTCCTGCACCTGTTCAAAACTTCGTAACCCTTTTTAGCTCCTAATACGGACCGTCATCCATTTTCTCTTCACAATATTATTACTTGCTTAAACATGTCGGTCATGAGAATAAACGGAATGATCACCAAGGGAAGGTCATGATGCATTGATATTCAAACAGATTCTCCCAACTATCATCATAAGAAAAAGAGATAGAGGGGACATTGAGGAGAATATACATGCTGATTTTAGGCGCTTTTAAAATGGTCAACTTATTGACAGTTTAATGCGGCGACCTTGATTGGCTTTGTTGTTTTTCGTTCACACGAAAAGGAGTTCGTTTCAAAAATGTGTTTGCAAACTTTGTTTCACGCTGTGACCTTCTGTGGCCCGAGTTAAAGGGCCCTAGTCAGCCACACCTTTGTTTTTGTTTATATGCGAGAGTTTGACTATTATATTTTATTCGGAGCATGTCGAAATGAACGAAATCACTGTGAAACTACTAAAGATAATGAAACATACTTTCAGGAACACAACTTACAGTAAAGCAATAAGATTTCACTTCACCATGCAATATCAATAATTTCGATGTCATCGAAAATGGCGGAGGCTGACTAGGGTCCTTTAACTAATTTAATCAAGCGTGGAGGTTTGAACAATTTTGTGACACTCGGGCGGAAGTTCTAGCATCCAAATTTTAAAGAATGGTGTGCTCCATGAAAAAAAAAAATGGTCAAATCGAGGTGGACTTTGTCTCGAAGTTACATGAAAAGACGACATCGCTTGAATCGCTTTAACTTTTCATGATTTATTCTATCGTGATGTTAAAAGAATGCAACTGACAAAATGTTCACTGAAGTTTTATAGGTTGTAATAATCGCATGGGATGAATGTTTGACATTATTTCATAAAAGAATCGCGCTTTAGAAAATGAAACAATATTTATAAAACTCCATCGGACCAATACTACCTATCGCCTTGAAAGTGTACTAAAACGGTAATTTTTTTAAAATGTCAATACGCATATAAATGCTTGCTTTCTTGAGAAATTTTTACTCCTCAACCGTGACTCTAAAGCTAACTGTGTTCTTTGCTGTGTTTTCCATCTTACTTAGACGTAATGTCATGAAATTTCATGTAATATATCAAACTCGAGAAGGTGTGTTTCATCAGACACTAAGAAGTAGGTTGAAGTAAAGAGGCGCAGCCGAGTTTTCTTTAACGACTTCAAGGTCTTTGGATATCTGATAAAACACACTTTGCAGTGTTCGATATGGCTTCTCAAATGATCAATAATTTTGGAGAAATTCAAGGCTAAAGTTGGCAAAATTTTGTGTAATTAGGAACACATATCCAAACCACGGTCACAGTCGTCATCTTCTTTGTTTTCTCTTGATGAATTATTACTGACTTTAAGAAGTACTATATGCTGCTATAGTTTAGAGTGAATCAAAGGAACTAATGCCGCATTGATGGAGCAGTTTAAAATGTTAGGGAACGAAATCTTATTCTCACAATTTGCTAGCTGCTGTTGGATTTCCGAAAATGTTAGCTGGTCTTTTTGCGCACGCTTAATGAGGTATTTCCCACCCCAGCCGAGAACAAAAAGGTCAATTAGTTTTAGGCTGTTTCCAAAGTTTGAGGTGACCTGTCGTTTAAGAAAGGGCCAGGTTTTCTTAACAGTTAAACGAGGGTTTCCAAGATGCGAATTCTTGATGCGGCTAATGCCTTCCCGAAAATAAATATCCCACTGAAACGAACTGTGGGGCACCCCGTCTAATGCTTGATTAACCAGTGTTGAGAACTAATTGACCACCAGGTATCACTGACATGTAAGGTTCATGAAGAGAGCGTCAAAGTATTCGAAAGCATAAACCCCTTTTCCATTTCATCAATGAAATTATAAAACTAGCGTGGCTGGCTATCACTTAAATTGATTTAGTGCTGCAGTGGTTTGTTCCGCTGTACGATTTGATGGAAATGAGGAGATTGAAAAAGAAAGGTTTTAGAAAACGCAAATGTTTTCGCTTAATTTTTACCATCTTTTAACAAGTCAACCTGTAACCATTGTGGGTGGTGTGACTAACATTATCTCATCACCGTTACTTCAGAAGTGGGCCTCTGTATTCAACATTACCTCATATTACTGAAGTGGGCCATTGTGTTCTGCCATATTTTATTCCTTCCCGATAGCGAGCCAAAGAAGAGCGACATCCTACATTCTTTGTTAACAGAACACGTTGTGTTGTGTTGTAAATCAAACCAATTGTCAGTTTTCGCCCTGAGCCCCGAAGATGAAGATTGTGCTATGGCTTGGCTTCCTTGCTTTTGTGTTGGTCCAGTGCAAACAAGATGTAGACACATCGGCCGCCAAACGGTCCGTCCTTCCATGTGTGGGAACGGGAGCCGACAACCCGGCGCTTCAGAACCTTATGGGAGATGGCAAGCCAATACAGCACAAGCTGACAGTAACATACGAATGCAAAGTTGATATGGCGCGAAGGACGAGCGGGGATCCAAAGACAGGAAAACGCTACGACTTTGATGAGAGCTGCTATGTTGTCGGCAATTCAGACTTGTCGGTGTTGGTGAGATCAAAGAATGAAATACCAATCCCTGGTGCCGAGGACTGCGTGACTCTTCTGGGATTCCAGGCAGTATTCCTTCCTCAGGACCCTGATGCAATCACCTACATGATCTTGAAGCCAGAAGTGGCCCCTCGCTTTTTCACTGCTACACTTAGTGGATGCGATGTTTTCGTGGCAACCTCTCGAAGCGACCGCCACAATCCCATTGTCATACACTCGAATTTGAACAGTTGCGGTAACAAACTAAAGAATCTAAAGTTAAAGGGCGACCTTGCTGACCAAATGCTCAAGGCACACCCCAGTTACAAGATGGTTGCTCGTGTGTATAGCGAGCCTGGAAAAGATGAACAAATTCCGGCGAAAGCGTATTTGGAGAAGTATCTACTGCATCATCCTGGAATATCACTCGTCAGTTACGACACGCGGTCCCCAGCCCAGGCCTGGCAGTTTATTGGTCACTTCGACAAAAAATGGAATTTTTTTGTGAAGGGAGAAATTGATGGAAAATTAAAGCGCATTATTATTTTGTGAACAAACGGTATCAAATGTTCGTCAAATTTACAGTCCTTTAAAAAGATGTTGAAATGCAGTGTTATTAAGGTCTATCATGATTGAAATAAATGAAAAACAATTAAAACTTGAAAATTAGGAATGGCAGTTGAGTAATTTAGTGGGGTATCAACCGAGTGGAAAGGGAATAAATTAAACGCCCATTTGCAAAGTGTTGACAAAATCTCCTTGTGGCAGTACAAGTTAAAATTAATTCTTAATTTCACGAAAAGTCCTCATGATTACGTGTTTTAAACATAAAGAGCAAAGTTTTCTTAAAACCTTCGGTCAACTTCGAAAAAGAAAGTCAGGTTCTGGAGTAAATGCATTCGCTCGTAACGGGAAGCGGCGACCAATGTAAAGTAGTACACCTTTTGCCCTTCATTATCAGGAAATACATTTTCATTAGTGTTAAAAATTAAATCATTAAAGCGAATGTGTAATCATTGTATGAAAATAGACAAACGTTTTAATTTTCGGTGTCGTCAATAAGGCGTTTTACACAGAGAAGAACGTTCATTAATGCGAATATCAGTTCAATTTAATGGAAATAACAAACTTTTAAGACAATGAACAAACATTAGACGCTTCTTTATGTTCTTTAACGAGGAAAAAAATTCATTACAACAGAGATACAGTCAGCGTAACAATCAAGCAAGTCTTAGCTCTATCCTTCAATTAATTTTCCAGTCAAACATCGTGGTATATGTAACTCTGCATAAACCTAAACCACGCTGCACATTTTCTGGCAATTATCGTGTTCACGTTTCTCCTCTTCTCGCAGGGATCTTCAAACGCCCTAACTATCCTTTCACGATGCTCACTTGGGATACGGTTTCGACGAACTCTGTGCTCCATTACTGCGAAACCAGCGTGCACATGTGCAGCATCGTTTTTAAATTTAAGCATCCATACAAATCCATTGGGAAATTAGTTAGAAACCACGTAACTAAAAATCTTTTGTAGTTGAAATTTTATTCGCGCAATGGAACGTTAACCCTAGGTTAATAAATCTTCATTCGCACTAAAGAATGTTGTTTTCGATGAAACGCTATTCTAATTGGCCTTAATGAATCTTCTTTTCGATGCAAAACTCCTTAATGACTCTGCCACAAATTGAAATGTTTCATTTCCTAGTTAAACTGATTATACATTAATTTTATTGACCAATGTTTTCGCGCTAATGAAAATTTATTTCCTGATAATGAAGGGCAAAAGGTGTAAAGGGTGTCGGTTTAGTCCGTACCAATCGGAGCGCGGTATTTCGATCACGCCATCCAATAGAACAATGAGATTTTCACACTCAGTTCCAATACCATCTTGTTTGCCGCATATGCACTCGATTCGAGTTTAGGAATAGGATGACGTTTTTTAATGGGTAGTTTAGGCGTGACGTTAAGCTTATGTATGCTACTGTCAGTGGTGGGGTCAGTAGCAGGAAGGCGCGAAGGTGCATGGACAGAATGGTTAGAAAAAAAGTTGTCATCCAACAAAGATAGGATGATGAATTTAACATAAATATATAGTGAAGAAGTATTCTTGGGAACTGAGATTTACTGAAAGAGGGTTGACGATCGGGCGAGGTGTTATGCATTCCTATTTCTGGGCCCAGTTGTTCAAAGCCCAATTAAACTAATCCTTGTTTAAGGTGAACTTTAATTCAAACCTTATTACTAATCAATAAAGATTCTTCTGAAAGAGTTTTTATCCGTCAGACAGGTCTCACTTAGCCTTTTCTTTTACCATTAGTTTAAATCATTGCTTTAAAAAGCAAGATGAAAAGCTCAATTACTTTTAATCGAGGGTAAGCGTTACTCGACGTTTGAACAATCGGTCGCTGAACTTGACTTCAAGTCGAGGATTGTGCGTCTGGCTACAGATCAGAAGGTTTCGTGTTGAAATTACGTTGGAGTCCATTTTTCCAAATCACATCACTTCTAATTACACCCTTTTTTAAGTAAAACCCTTTCATAGAAAATATAACGGGATTTTTTTAGCGGAGCTCCGCGCGCGGAGCCTTATGGCCAAGAAAATTTGGGAAACCCATGAATGCGAAAAATTTTGGTTTGGTTATTACGTCATTTTTGTCCGTCCGAAGGTCCGTACGCAATCCCACAATGCTAATGCGCCCGTGTTTGTTTGGCGGGAAGCTGCATGGCGAGATGCGTTTACAACACCCGGAGTATCCAATCGATGGAATCGATAATCGATGACAATCGATACCTATCGATATCAATTAATCGATTGATATTGATAAACGATGACCAATCGATGGCGAATATTCGTGTGGTTATCGATTGGTATCGATTATCAATACCAATCGATAGATAAATTGGTATCGATTGGTTGCAGATTAACGGAACCGGAATCGACGCATAAAAAACACAACTTTGTACGCAGTAATTGTAAACACATTTCAATACTCAATACTCATTACTCTCTTCTTTCTCTTTTTAAAACGGCATAATGGGGTTGACAGGCCTGGGCGAGCTGTCCACGATGGTTCACAACTTTAAACGCGTTTCTGCGTTCTCCCCTCTTCTTGTTTGCAGTGAACACTTTACCGACGTTCACCTCAAAACGGCAAAGATGATAGTCTTTGACGATGCACCTTATATTCAGTAAAGCCTCTACCCGGACGTCTTGCGTAGACATTATGACACGGAAAGGCAATGACGGGCAAGTGCGTAATTCGATTCGAGTACACGTGCATCGGGGTATATTCTTTGCGTTGAAAAGACTGGGTCAAAATTTGTTTTACCAATTTCGTCCCCAGGGCTTCCTAAAAATGGCAGATGATCGGACAGGTAGCGTGCGTGACGTCTGTTCGAGGTTGCTGAGCCAATCGATAGCAATCGATCAACGGTTTTTGTGTGGTTATCGATTGGTCATCGATTGGCTGATACCAATCGATACCAATTAACTAATTTTATCGATTGATATCGATTGATCGATTGAATCTCCGATCATCGGTTTCCATCGATTAGATACTCAGGGACAACAGAAGTGCTAAAGAATACAAAATACAAAGTCAATTTATATGTATTCGTTGGATATGTTGACAAACGTGGAAAGAAGAGAAAGAGAGAAAAAACGAACACAAAAAAGCGGAGACGATTAAGCAAAATTCAACGTGAAACAGTTAGCAAGTTAGAGCAGGCCGGCCGAAAAAGTAACTTCACATTTGCCTATATCACCCGTTCGTGATCAGTTATGGTAACTTTCAGAACTCTAAAATAGCTTTACATAGACACTTTAATCGCTTTCGATACCACCAATATTCAAGGAGAAGTTGATGTTTGAAAAATTTGTTTCGTGTCCGTGTTGTTTCATTCGCACCACACGGCTCTCATGTGTTCGTAAAGACACACAAGTTTCAAAGCTCTGAAATAATTCTACCAAACACCAAAGAGCATTTTTCTGTATTCTCCTTTTCTTAACTTCTATTTAGATACCAGAATTATTACTAATTGGGAGAAGAACTGACACAGTTTTGAATTACCAAACATTTTTCCTCGTGAGCTCGTGAGCTACCTTGCTCTTGAAAAAAATACCATGTTTACGTGATTTCGACGATCGTTAAAACAAAAATTTCTTCCAGTCAAAAATCGATGATTTTTCTTTATGTTGCGTATTTCAAGCTTTACAGGGATACTTCAATCTGTTAAGCCGCCGTTACACGTTGAAACTTTTAGCTGAAAGTTGTGTGCAACGGCGATGCGAAACAAGTTTCAGCAGGCGTTGCGCCGTGTAACATGGTCGGTTTCGTGAAACTTTTTCGAACTTCCGTTGCAAGACAAGTTTCACGAAAAGTAGAACCGCTTTCTACTTCTGCAACGGCTCGCAACGGTCGCAGTGGTGAAAAAGCAAGAGTTTCACCGTGTAACACCACTTCGTGAAACTTGTCTCGTTTACCGTTGCACGCAAGTTTCAGCTAAAAGTTTCAACGTGTAACGGCGGCTTTATTAAATTCTCGATACCATCGATATTCGTGTAGAAATTAATTTTTGAACAATATTGTTTCATGGCTCGTGTTCTTTTCATTAGCACCTTACGGCTTTCAGGTGTTTGTAAACACACACAAGTTTAAAAACTCTGAAATAATTCTACCAAACACCAAAGACTATTTTCCCGTATTCTCCATTTGTTAACGTTTATTTAGAGACTAGAATTATTACTATAGGTGCAGAATTGACACAGTTTTGAATTTCCAAACATTTTTCTCCGGGAGCTAACTTGCCCTTGCAGAAAATATCATGTTTACGTGATTCGACGGCCGTTTACAGATCATTTATAAACGAAAATGCTTTCTGCCAGGCAACAATTGATAATTTTTCTTTATGTTGTGTGTTTCAAGCTTTACACAGATACTTTAAACATTTCGATACCACCAATATTCGCAGAATTTTTCTTTTTTTGACATTTTGATTTGGAGTCGTGTACATGCAATGCATATGCGCCGCTCTGTTTCCATGCGCTTGGACTGTGAAAACACGCAGAAGTTTTAAACGCTCTAATACTTCTGGCCACAAACAAGCGTTCAATGTCTTAAAATGCTTTTAAGGGCCAGAATTATTTTAGTAGGAGCAATGTTGACTGAGTTATGATTTTTCAAACATTTTTATCCGAGCGTCAAATATGTCTGGGAACCCTGTTAAGCAACGATCAGTGACGGCAGCAACAACGCTGCAAATGAACAAAAACAATCGCTCCGCACGTGCATTTTAATTTTTGGTACATTTCTTTGCCGTCCTCTGCATGGGCAAACGACGGTGTATTTTTCTTTCTCTGTTAACTTGAACGCAACTCCTACTGAATTTACGCAATTTGCTAGCCATTTACTAGTCTAATGTGTTTCTGGCAACAATCATATAATTTTTCCTTATTTTACGTATTTCAAGCTTTACAAATATACTTCAATCGTTTCGATAGGACAAATATTCGTGGATAAACAATTTTTTTTTTACATTTTGTTTCGGGGCAGTTTCGTTCGCACATCACGGCTCTCATTCAGTTGTAAGCCCCGTGTTCTCCTTTTCTTGACGTTTATTTAGACAATTCCCTTATTGCTCACTATTTGCGTTATGGCGGACTAGTTGCGTGGGGACAAGCGAGCAAAACCCAATTAAGTAAACTTTTAATTCTACAAAAGCGTGCCCTGCATTTTATGCATTTTGCTGATAAACATGACCACGCAATCCCGTTTTTTCTAAACGCGAAAATCTTACCTCTGAATTGTCTATATTATAAACTGCTGGCTGAAATGATGCACGACGTTAATAATGATTGTGTCCCTCCAAACCTTAAAGATTTATTTCTCCCCGCAAAGAAAGTACATTCCTATAATACACGATCTTCTGTATCTGATAATTTTTGTATACAAAGATCAAGGCTGGAGATAAAAAGACAATCTTTCTCTAGAGCCGGTGTGAAGTTGTGGAATGAGTTACCAACAAAGCTCCGGGTATTATCCAAATCGCTATTCAAAAAGAAAATCAAAATTGTACTATTTAACATCCTAGAATTTGAAGACTTGTATGACGATTTTGAATCTCTAGTAACAAAAGTCAAATCACAACTGACATAGTTGTATATTACCGTTTTGTCATTCCTTTCCTTCCTACCCTATTCAGTCATGTTTTCCTTGTCTTTTCTCCTGTGTTGCCTTGAAAGAAGCTCAATAAAGTTCTTCATTATGTTAGTCCTCCCTAAAACCTTTCCTTATTCTTGTATGTTTTCATGATATTATAGCTCAGTCTGCCTTCTTACTTAGCAGTTAAAGTCATTATTTCCTTTTGTCATCCTGGCCCGCCTAGATTGGCTTTGCTACCTGCGGCGCCAAGAAATTGTACATGTAAATTTATACAAACAAATAATAAAGTTGAAGTATGTCATTGTATTTCAGTAGGAGCAATATTGACTGAGTTGTAAATTTTACACATGTAATGAAGAGAGAATTATAAGTTTAAATCAGGAGTAAACTAACAACGATAAAACTTAATGCCAGGCATCAATTAATTGTTCAGCTGTGCTCGGTGAAGCTTCCTACCGCTTTTAAAATCCGCGAAAATAGATCGATAAAAATAGCAAACGGTGCATCTAAAGAAGGATGTACGGAGTAATTTCTTCCACCGAATTTAACCTGCTCCTTCCTCCCATCAAAAGGACACTGTTATGCTCAGTTATCATTCGTTGTAAGAAGAAGTAGCGAGGTGAAAGTACTTGGTCGCCATGACTGATTTCAGTTTCCCGGTTAAACAAATGTCAATCCGTTCCAAGTATTTAGCTTTGACACAAATAATCTTTTGCTGTTTCTTGTAAGAGACACGAAAACGTAACGTTTAGGAATTTCCTTTCTAGCTGCAGCACTTGATTTCCATGTACTTGTGGTACAAACAACCCGGCTTAAACAGTCGAACTCCAAAGAACATGAAAGAACTCGTTGTTTTTGGACACAAGAAACCAACGAAATTTAAAACTGGCGTGCTCAGCCAATGAGGGGCTCTGGGAAAGGAAAATTAAGAAAAATTGCCATTGGTTACAACAAATCAGCATTCAAAAGAAATTTTGTCCTCCGTATTACATTGTTATTGTTATTGTTGATGAGTAGTTTGCTGCACATGCACTAAAAATATATCATAACTTCAGAAAGGCTGAGGAAGTGGTAACGTTATTACGTTCATACGCTAAGCAGATTTCTATAAATGCTATGAAAAAAATTGGAGCTCCGCTTTTTTGGCTAAATATATATATTACCGGTAAAAAAAATTAGTCCTCGTACATGAATGAAGCGGCCGTTTGGTGGTGGATGTGTGTACATCTTGGTAACGCTGAACGTAAACCAGCGCAAAAGCGAGGAAGACAGACAGTCTTCATCTTAGAGAGAAAAGATCTGTTTGAATCCAAAAAGAAACGCAAACGGTCGGTACTGTGGAGCAATTCAATGTATTTTGCCTAACAGGAACAACAGTAGAACATAACCACCCGCTAATGAAGCGATCGTTGCCAAACTTACTAGTTTACACTGGCCACAAGCTGGTGATGTCATTTAAGTATTCCTCTGTCCATTTAACCTTAAAGCTGTACTACAAATTTTATTTTTTACGTCTGAGATAGGGTGTGGGTTTGGAGTGATAGAAGAAAGCGTATACATGCCGTAACCTCTCTCGTGATTGGTCTTAAGACAAAAAAGAGAAAAATCCGTGTTACTTAGACATACCATAAGAGAGATACGATTTATTCCTTCAAGAACGCGAAAGTCAGATTTAAAAACGGATCATGATTTATTTTAAATGTCAGGCCCTAAAACAAATTTGAAAAGAGCGTAGTATTTTGGTCCCAAAAAGGGTCAATATTTGTAAACCCCGAAAGCACACCCAAACATATTAAACTGAAAAAGTCTATCACCCCCTTCTGGGATAATCATATATTTTTAAAAGACGCAGTGTCATCTCGATCAAGAAAAACCTCATTTGCATTTTTTAGTAAAACACAACTTACTATTCTCACTGAATAATTAATTAGCGCATCATGAAACGACCTTTCAAATTGCTCCGTGGCCCTGGGGATGGCATTAGTGCATTTCGGGCTTCACTTATTAATAAGCTAGGCCATGTGGCTTTGATTTTACTCTGTCACAGCGCCGTCCGCCGAAACGAACGGCCGAGTTTCGTTTTTTCTAGTCGGTCAACCAACACCAGCCCGTTTTTTTTTTTCTTTTCTTCGCTTGAACTGTGGTTTCTTTCTTCATGGCGGAGCCGGCGGGCGATTTACCTGCGTTGCCACCAGCACCAGAACCGCCTCCAGAACCTCCGGCGGAACCTGCGCCAAGACCGGCAGCAGAACCCGTGGTGGAATCTAATCAGGTATTTTTTCTGTCTCTTCCGCTTTGTGGTACGTGTTTCGGCTTGTTTTCGTATGCTAGTCTTCTGTCGTAGGCCGTCTTATCATAGTTTTTTCTTTGGCGTTTCGGTTAGTTTGGTATTCTTACCTGTTTTCGCCGGTTTCGTTATCTGGGTGGTTTTTACGTGCCACGTGTCCCTTGGGTATGCTTGTTTGTCACCGTTCGTTCCCTTGTTTCTTGTGTTTTCTCTGGTGTTATCTCTACAAGTTCTTAGGACCTTTTTATGTTCGTAGGTTTTACCTTTAGGAGTAGACCTTTATTCTGGTATTGTTAAGTTATGTTTTCGGTTTGTGCCTGTTTTGTTTTGCGGGCTCCGGGAGCCCATACTTTATCTCTCGTTTCGGAAACCGCTTTTAATCCGTTGCATATCTTAGGTTTTTGGCTCCGGGAGCCAGGTTGTAATGTATCTTTTATTGATTACGGTCCGGGAGCCAGATTTTAAAGAAGTTTGTTATTAACGGTCCGGGACCGTTTTGGCTCCGGGAGCCAGATTTCAAAGAAGTTTGTTATTAACGGTCCGGGACCGTTTTGGCTCCGGGAGCCAGTTTTGTAAGAAGATTGTTATTAACGGTCCGGGACCGTTTTGGCTCCGGGAGCCAGATTTGAAAGGAGATTGTTATTAACGGTCCGGGACCGTTTTGGCTCCGGGAGCCAGATTTGAAAGTAGTTTGTTATTAACGGTCCGGGACCGTTTTGGCTCCGGGAGCCAGTTTTGTAAGAAGATTGTTACTAACGGTCCGGGGGCCAGATTTCAAAGAAGTTTGTTATTAACGGTCCGGGATCGTTTTTGGCTCCGGGAGCCAGTTTTTGTAAGAAGATTGTTATTAACGGTCCGGGACCGTTTTTAGCTCCGGGAGCCAGTTTTGAAAGGAGTTTGTTATTAACGGTCCGGGACCGCTTTGGCTCCGGGAGCCAGTTTTGAAAGGAGTTTCTTATTAACGGTCCGGGACCGTTTTTAGCTCCGGGAGCCTAGTTTTTAAAGGAGTTTGTTATTAACGGTCCGGGACCGTTTTGGCTCCAGGAGCCAGTTTTGAAAGGAGTTTCTTATTAACGGTCCGGGACCGTCTTTAGCTCCGGGAGCCAGTTTTGAAAGGAGTTTCCTATTAACGGTCCGGGACCGTTTTTGGCTCCGGGAGCCAGATTTGAAAGGAGTTTGTTATTAACGGTCCGGGACCGTTTTGGCTCCGGGAGCCGGCTTTAAAGGAGTTTAGTCTTTACGGTCCGGGACCGTATTTTTTTGCTCCGGGAGCCAGCTTTGTAAGCGGTTTGTTATTACGGTCCGGGGACCATTATTAGCTCCGGGGGCCAGTCTCAGGGTTTGTTGTTTACCGTACGGGACCATCCTTTGGCCTCAGAAACACAGTTTTGTGTTTATTGTTAGACGTTCGGAACCCGTTTCCTTAGGGTACGGTTTCGTGGTTCCGGGACCCCGCTGTTTTATAGGATTTTGTGCGTTTGGTCCTAGACCCTCAGGTATTCAGACCCCGCCTCAATCTCGTCCCCAGAGCCCGCGCGCGTTTTAGGCCAGCGGTGGCCACACGTCCACGAGCTCTGGGCTAATCAGAAACCGAAAGCAAGGATCAGGAGGGAGAGGTCAACTCGTGGGCTCGGCTGTCCGGATGATACGGGCCATCGTGACGTCACTTCCTGTGAAGCGCGGGATTTTGTCCAGTTTCGAAAATGGCGCTGGTGATTTTGTTGCATCAAACGAATTTTTTTTCCAGCCTAGCTTCGGATGGGGTTTGTTTTCTTGCTGAGTAGACTTTTAATCTTCCTTTCTCGATATAGGTAAGTGTTCATTTATTTTCAACCATGAATTATGCTGAAAATATTGCAGTGAAGAGTTACGTGTACTTGCGCTGATCGGAAAAGCCGGAGATTGTCCGCGCCAGAAAAATTACATCTTATTAATTATACAAAGTACTGGTGAAACTGACATTTGGCTCGGGACGAGGTCAAATCTTAGTGCAAACGTTCCAGTTGAGATTAGTAGGTTATATTCAACATTAAAAATGATCAGTGCGTTTGTTTCACCGAGTGAAAAAACATTGAAAATTAAAAGTTTGTGTTCATTGCTGAAACTTCACCTGAAGTTATAGAATTTGCCTCCAACATTATAAAAATGATTTATAGATACAAAATGATAATTCAAAGGAGCTTATTTTAATTTACCCATGCCATTTAACCTTCGTAAAGAAGACTTTTGTTGAGCAACCTAGAATTTTGAAAAAGCTTGCAAAACATGCGGACGCCCGAGGAAACCGACTTTCTTTTGAACTGATCATTACATTTTGCGAGAAATTTCTCGAAATTTCACACCAAATCGCTTACTCCTGAGCTCAGTTTTCTGGCCAAATATATCACAATATCTCCAGCTTTCTCTATATCTCTGATACGGAGACATCTTGTCACGAAAATAAACTTATCACCTGAAATGATCAACAAAACAAATGAGCAAGGAGACGATAAATGCTGTGTTTCAGTTGATTTTCATTAGTAAAATGATGTAAGAGCAGAAGTTGAGTTAAACTTAAGTACTAGTACAGTGAATAATTGAACCCTCCTTATGAATTCTAAACGTGTGAGAAAAAAACTTGTGCATTTCCCCTAGAATTTTGATGTTTAGATACAGAATGTGTGGACTATTTTGCCTTGAAGCTGGCGTCAGCCGCTCGGCCTCGCAAGGAGAGGTCTTGTCATGTTTTCCTGTTTTTGTGAGATAATTAAACAAAAAAAGCAAACCCCATTGCCCATTAACAATTACCAACTGGTAAATTACTTTGTACTGAAGGCTTCTTTGCAACGTAGCTTTTCCGATAAGTTTAGAAAAAATGTTTTTCGCCTTTCTTTTCGCGAGCGCTCGACCAGACAGTACCGGAGAAATACGTTTAAACCCACTGATCATTTTTATTAAGTTGTAAGATAATCGTTTTTAATGGCCAGTCGAAAGCTCTAAACCACAGTAAGATCTCACTTTTCCCTCCTTGTTAAATTCTTTTGGATTCTCAGGTTATCTTTCTTCAAAGAGGCGTAGGCCGTCACTGTTTTGTCGCATTTGCTATCAACCAGTGTCAAACTTTTGAGTGTTTTCATACTTGAAATATTAATTTCATGAGCGATGATGCTGTTTACATGTATTATGGTAATAGGTTCATACATAGCTATGATTCTTTGATAGCCTGGCGTAGAATTATTTGACTGATCATCCAAGGAAAAAATTTGGTGAGGTTATAGTTTACCAATCATTCAAACTTCCCAGGTTTTACAGGAAGTGACGTCATGATGGCCCGTATCATCCGGACAAGCAATCCGATTGCGAAAAGCCGAAGTTGACCCCTCCCTCCTGGCAAGGATCCTGCTTCCGGTTTGAAGGAGGATACTGCTGACCGAGAGGAAGACAGCCTCTGGTAAGAACATCAAAGGCCAAGAAAACGAGTGAAAAAGGTGACAAGCTCCATCCCTCCCGTTTGTCAGTGATTGTCATTCATGTGAGACGTCCTTAATAACAAAACAACCAAAACAAAGGCTGCGTAAAATGTGGTTTTGTCGGCGATTTGCTTCTCTCAACCGCGACAAATTCATTTTGCACATTGTCAGGTCGTTTTAGAAAACCAAACATTTTCCATAGTCAGAGGCAAAAAAAACATATATAGGTTATGGCGATTAGAAACCATTTGTTGTACTTTACTCATTTGGAGTTAAATTAAGCTTGTTTTCGCCCGTAAAATGTAGTTTTTAACACTTTAAAATGGGGGTGAATATACGCAGTCTGCGCAGTATGAGATAGCCAAGTTTTTTCATGACACCACGGTAAAGTTAATAGCGAAACGAAAATAGAGCCTGGTCGGAGGTTATATAAGCTTTAACCTAATTAACTAAAACAGGGTAAAGATTTTCAAACAACTTTCGAGAAACTTCAGCAAGATATCGTTCCTAACCTGATTGCCGTCGACGACAAATACCAACAAATGTTTACAAACGTAAGCTTAATTTTTTTCCGCCGTGAAATTTACAAATGATAGGTTTCACTAGATCAGCTTTTGCTTACCCAGATACCATGATCCCAGAATAAATACAATAAAATGGATTAAGGACATTTAATAACAAGACACAACTCTGTAAACATTCAACCGAAATAACCAGCAACTTGAAAATCTAAGCTTATCAGAATTCAATTCACACACTCAGTGCAAGCTTAAGAAACTCACCCTGAAAAAAATTTTTTACCTGCATTCGATGTACTTTATCAGTCCTATAAGCTGTTAACTTACAAAGCTCTCAAATGAACTGTTGTGTAAAGAGTGACAACAATCGCTATTCCAAGCGTTCATATTTTTGTCTTTCTGTCCGTCCGCTTTCTGAATCACTTTTTGCGCCACAATACTCCGCTTTTAACGCAGTGGTAACAAAGGCCGTTGGTTTTCCTTGTTCAAGTTCAATTATGCTTCTGCTGGGCTGCTGATAAAATATCTGATCCTGTTCAACAGAGTAATCTTCAATAAATTCTGCTCCAGTCAGATCAACTCGCAGACTCCGCGGTGCGAACGGATTACAAGTTTGCTTCTTTCAGTTCCTTTAACAACACGAGAAAGGCTGTTAAACTCTTATTCGCTTTAGACAATGTTGAGAACGATTTTAAACGGCCAGCATTGACTATGAACCACATTTCAGAGTCGATAATTAGAGGAGTTTTTCCGAAAATTGTCAGGTCCATCGTTAACCTCGACCGTCGCGAGTGTCATACTGTCATTCAGCTTTGTCAAACGCTGCAACATATCGCAAAGGTTTTCGCGCCTTTTCCGTTTAGTCATGTGATTTGACTTGTTATCTTTTTCGTTTTTACCCACTGCAAAAAAAAAGAAGCGCATGAAAATTTAGTTGCATTTCGATTCTATGGCGGTTTTTGCTTTGATATCTTTGACAGTCTATTTCTTTTCTTGTTTTGAAACCTCCGATTCAAAGAGGCTTCCGGTAAAATGTAATATCCAATCAGATTTCGATTTGCTGGATTTTGACATTGATTAGCCCAGAGGTCTTCACAGCGGTCAAATGAGTGCGCATGCTTAAGCCACGCGCGTGCGATTTGGGCGCGCGTGGGAATGGGTTGCATCATTTCCATAGAAACAAGCAGGCGGCAAGATGGCGGCAGATTTAAATTTCGCGGTATTTGTTTTCATTTCGCGGTAATAAGGCGGAAACAAAACAGCTAAGGTTTTTTCTTTAAACACAGCCCTGCAAGGAACGTCTCTTTTATATATCTTTTTCAACAAAAAAACTGTCTCTGCAACAATA
>NW_028145509.1:3347500-3362500 GCF_977016875.1 Pavona decussata | reverse complement strand
GGGGGTATCTGTAAGTGCCTTAATCTGGTCTTTGATCAGAGCTGGGGTCAACGAAGGATAAGGGGTCCCGCCTCCTTTCCTTTTTCCAATTTTTATTTGCGTTTCTTCGTTTGTTTCAGGGTTTTGAGGTTGCTTTGCAACGCATCCTTGCTCTCCCTAGTCCGGACCTCAAGTGGTGTGATATAAACGGGGAACCCTTATCCTTCGTTGGCCCCACCGTACCACCTCAGCTGGTGGTCCGCGATCCTTCCCTCGCAAACTTGGCACAGTTACGTTTCAGAAACCCGGATTCGTTCCAAGCAAGCAGCTTGCATAATCATGTGGATTTTTGGGAAAACCTCATTTCTTCTACCGGGTACTCATGCCCCCAAGTTAGCCTGCTTCAGATTATCCGAGAGGGAGTTAAAGTTTATGATTTTTTCCGTCCTTTTAAGGGAAACTTTAAAGGGAGACGTTATGATTCTGCTGTTCCGCCAGTTTCTGTATTTCCGAACTCGCCGTGCTGTCGTCAGTTTTGCGACTTCATTGACTCTACGATTTTGGATTGGGTTTCTCAGGGTGTTATCAAAGTTCACGGTGTGGTCGGGGCTTGCTCCCCTCCGTACTTAGTTCTTCCTTTAACAGTCGAGCCAACTAAGCCCCGTCTTTGTCATGACGAACGCTTCCTTAACTTATGGACTCGCGATCTTCCTTTCAAGTTGGATCACCCCCCAGATCTACCTCGTTATGTCCTTCCAGGGCATTTCCAGACAACGTTTGATGATAAAAATGGATATCAGCACCTCAAAATTCACCCAGATTCCCAAGAATTCTTCAGTTTTTCCTGGAGGGGTTATTTTTTCTCCTTTTGCACCTTACCTTTTGGATGGAAAGCAAGCGCGTTTTTATATCACAATTTTGGCCTTGTTGTCACTTCCGCTGCGCGTTCTTTGGGTGTACTTGTATCGCAGTATATCGATGATAGACATGTGGGCCAGTTATTTTCGTCCAGCTTAGCAGTTTACCAGCCGTGCCGCCAGCTCGCTCTAGCAGCAGCGTTTATCTTGTTGTCGCTTCTCGTTTCTGCGGGATACTTTATCAACCTCGCTAAGAGTTCGCCACTGCCGTCCACATCTGTTAGGTTCCTAGGTTTTATCTCCGATTCCATTTTACAAGCCTTTTTGGTCCCTCTCGATAAGAAGGACAAATTCAAAGCGTTGCGTCAAGAACTGCTAGGATCCTCTTCAGCGCCCGTAAAAGCTTGCAGCGTTTCGCGGGGAAGGCTCTGTCGTTTAGCCTTGCAATTCCGGCCTGTAAGCTCTACGTACGAGAGGTCTTCAAAGCTATCTCCACCGTCGCTAAAAATTCTAAGCTTGTTGTTCCAATACGGGGACCTTTACGGCAAGAGCTTCAGGAATGGGCTTTTCTGGACAACTGGTCTGGTCACTTGCCCTGGCGATCGGAGCATCACCTCTCTGTTACGTTATTCACCGACGCCTCTCAGAGGGCCTGGGGAGCAGTTCTGGTTAGGGATGGTGCTAGCCAACAAATCCGTGATTATTGGTTGGATCATGAGCGTGACATCAATGTCCTTGAGGCTAGAGCGCTTTACAACGCTCTGAGTTCCTTTTTTCCTTCAATCAGAAACGCACGAATCGATGTCTGGACGGACAATGTTACACTCCAGGCGGCTTGGGAAAATGGCGGTTGTAGGAATTCACTTGTTAATCAAGAGATGAAAAGAGTGGAAGAAATGTCTCGCGCAGGAAATTTTGCTCTACACCTGAAGTATGTCCCATCTACCGAAAATGTGGCTGACGCGCCCTCCCGTGCCCTGTCGGATATTGACTGTTCTTTGTCCATGGTTGCGTGGTCCCAGGTTCAATCGAGATTCGGTCCGCACACGTTTGATCTTATGTCCCTGGACAGCAACTGTTGCAGAGACAGGGATGGAAATTCTTTGTCTCACTACACGCCTTGGCCGACCCCTAATTCTTCAGGAACAAATGTCTTCGCACAACCGATACCTAGGGGGTATAACATCTACGTTTTTCCCCCTTTCGTCCTTGTCGGACCGCTCTTGCGTTTTTTTTTGGATCAACGCCAGCGTTTCGCTTTTACCATTATTGTCCCTCGTTTATATCCGTGCCGCTATTGGTGGGCAATTCTTCAAGCTTTATCGGTCGATTCTCTTCTCCTCGGAAGAAAGGGCGATTCGTCTGTTTTACAGTTTCCTTCCCGCTCCTCCCCGGATTTCACTGCTAGACCTCTGCCATGGGATCTATGGGCTTTTCGCTGTGTTTGCCCTGGATAAACTGTTCCTGTTTCCTGTTTTATAGATTGAACGTCCGTGGAAACCTGCCCGAAGATGTTCTGCCTGTTCGTACCCGAACGACAACGACGCTAATTTTTGCCAAGCCTGCGGTGTTTCTACTTCATGTGAAGAAAAGCGGGGAACCCGCCCCGATGTGGACATGCCTTTGATTAACAAACGCTTTACAGACTTTCGACAGTCTTATAGGAATAAACCTTATGAACGTCAGAAGGATTCGTTGGAGGTTCAGCTCTCAAGTTTTCTTTTCTCCCTGGTGCCCTCTAAGAAACTTTCTGCTGCTACTGCAGAGGATATCGTCAAGTTTTTGATTAGCAAGGATTCGGCGGGAAAACAGAAACTCCATGTACCCTCGCGCTCTAGAAAGATCTGTGATTGCCCAAAGCGTCTAGCAGCTGGGACTGTGGACTCGTATATAGGAAAGCTTAGGTCAATATTTAATAAGTTAGGCCGCAAAGGGATGTCCAACCCTTTAACACATCCTACCATCAAGGAATATCTCAAGTTTGTAAGAGAGGAGCAAGCCCAGCAGCTTTTGCGACCTCGCCAGGCTGTCCCTTTGTTCTATGACAAATTTGTTCGTTTAATCGCCTATCTTCGCGGCCTTATTACGGGAGGCTCTGAGCTTTCTCCTCTCAAAAAGTATCTCCTAGTCAGGGACGTAACTTTTTTCGTTGTTGACTTTTACACTGGTGATAGGGCCTCCGATTTAGGGCGTTTGCAGGCAGACCAGGTTTTTCGCCTTAAGGACAGGGAGGGTTTTCTTCTAAACTTCTCATTTGGTAAAACAAATCGCTCTGGTCTATCGCGCCCCTTTGCTTTGTTGCGTATTCCGAATGTACCTGTCTGTCCAGTTTTTTGGTTGAATTATTATATTGCGGCTTGTAAAGCGTTAGGTGTCCCTCTTCTCGGCGAGTACCTTTTTAGATCTTCGCAACATAAGAAGGCAGTTTCTCATAGCCCTTTGGGTGGCTCAGCCGTCTCCGCACGGCTCCATAAATACCTTAAAGCCGCTGGTATCGACGACGGAGAGACTCCTCACAGTTTCCGGGTAGGATTATCCTATACCCTTAAGTGTCCCTGACTGAGAAAGTGGTCCAGATGTTGGAAGTAGGGGTCAACCGAATTTGATGAAACTTGCTGCAGAAGTTGGCCTTGGTGAGATATTCCAAACACCATTTGGGTTTTGTTTTCCGACCTTTGGTTTAAAAGTTTCAGGGGGGGTCCCATTTCGGGCCTCTGAATCAGTGAAAATCCTGTTTTTGAGGGGGTATGTTTGTACTAGTATAAAAATAAACACATTAAACATACTGAATATTTTTCTGCATAGTGTTTTTCTACTATAAATACCCTTTCAGGTCGTATGTAAAGATTTAGCATCAAGGCATCTGCCTGTGTGGGGCCTGGTACTAGTTTTGGCCAAATTTTAAAGAGAAAATTACCACCAAAAATTGCCAAAGTTTAGCAGTTGATAATTTTTAACTGCCAACTTAGCTAAAACGGATTCTTCTGTCAGCAGTTACTCCAATGTAAGTACAACCAAAATCAACTGTGAAAAAATTGGCTCGCTAAATTTAAGGGGCTTTAGCAAAGCATTTTAGAGTCACACCCTCACAAAATTTACATATTACCAAAAGCAACAATTTAACAATCATTGTAGCTTTATTTATATTTTAACATTTCAGTTTGCTTTGTTAATGCTTACTTTACTTACAAAGTCTGTGATAAGCAATAACTGTGTGGTTAAAAACTACAAGGGATCCTTAAATTGCCTTAAAACTGGAAAATAGTATTCACAAAATCAACGTTTGTTCTACCTGAACGGGAATATTTGCACAAAGTAACTAATGGGAACTCAAATAACTAAATAGGCGGCATGATAGTTATACTGAGTTTTCTTTTAAGCATAACCTTGCTTGCTTACCTTTATATCACTTTATACTAGCCATGTTTACAGTGGGAAGGCTCCTTGGCTGCGAGAGAAAAGTCTCCAAGGTACTTTTTTATGTCAAGAGATAGCCATATTCCTGATAATTGACAGCACCTTACGGCCAATTCATAATGCCCGATGAACAGTTCTTGTTGTATTTGTTTACAGACAAGTCCACAGTCTAATATATGTACGGAGAATGCTTTCTCAAGCCACTGAGTTGTTAAGGCAGCTCTTTTCTTTATCGAAGATTTCGATATTCAGCTCGTGATTGTGTGTAAGTAATATTATGCACATTTTGTGTAAAAAGGCAGAGATATTATCTTTGTCGGTACCTGCGTCCTTATAGCCATAGCCGATATTTCTACGTCCACATTTTATATTACTGCTGTACAGTAAATGAAATTTCACTGTTTGTTCCGCCATCTTGGATGTAGGTAAAGAAGGACTGGGTCGGTAGTGGGTTCCCAGTCTTCCTATCAACTGCTCCTTTGTTTACAAGCACCTGTCGATGTCGGTGTCACAGTGATTTGTGCATCCCCGAGTTTTGGGCACCCCCGTGCCCAAATCCCTAGTGATATGGGTATCCCCTTCCAATATGGCTGCCGTATTTTTGGTATCCCCCGGTACCCTCCCCCCATGCCCAAAACACTAGTGATTTGGGTATCCCCTAAACATGCGAGTAGAATTTCGCGGGAAATACGGAACATTTTCGGAAGATGGATTCCTAAAAATAGAAATGTTTTAGAATATGTCAAAAGCCAGAGCTATCCGATCAGGTTTTTTACGAAACAAAAAAAGTCCTGTTTTAGGAAAATAATGCGAAAAATTCGAGTACGATTAATAAAAGGATTTCCTGTTTTACATCGATAAACGAAAGGATACAAGAAGGTCGAGCAGCGTTACTGCTAGCCAGATTATTACAAGGATTCAGTTGAAATGGTAAGAATTGCTTTTCACTGCCGTGCATGCTTCTTCCACATTGATTTGTCGACATCAATTTATATATTTTTAAATTTAAAATCCGCAAGCAAAAGATGCTTCTAAAACTTAGGTCAATTTTGACCTAAATATAACAACAAGTTAAAGCCTATACTTTATCCCCAAAATCTCCCCCTTAACGGTATCGAACGTAAAAGGAGTTATTTTGGTCTAGGTCTTGCTGCAGAGTTGCGTTTGACCCACAGTTTGCCCGCTGTCACGCCACTTCCTTTGTGGACATTTATATTTTGGGGGGAGGGGAAAGTGGGTTGAGCAGTTACCAAAATAAAAAATCCTGAACAAGAATGAACGATTTATGAAACAAAGGTAGCTGTCCTGGCAATCCCGCTTTTGCTCTGTGTTTTTGGAAGTTAACTGATTATTTCCCTTTCGGCAGAAATACGAGATGGGGATACTCTTATATCACTACCCCAATCTTTCACTCCCTTCGTACTTCATAAACCTGATTTGTAAGACAGATTTCAAGTTTTCAATGAAACTATTAGCGTGGCTTGTTTACTTTTTCCTTAGGCCGTTTCTACGGTGAGCGGACGACCGAAAACACTACAGCCATATTGGAAGGGGATACCCATATCACTAACTAGGGACTTCGGTATCCCATATATTTCATTCTCCCTAACTACTTTAGAAAACTGATTTGTAAGGCTGATTTATTTTTTGAGAACTCATTGGAACGTTTTCAGTCTATGTAAACTCAGCAGAGTTTTTTCCCGTCGCCCGATTCCACTTCGAAGCTATATTGGAAGGGGATACCCATATAACTAGGGATTTAGGTATCCCAAATATTTCATTCTCCTTTACTTTAGAAAACCGATTTGTAGAGCTGATTTCTTTTCTTGAGTACTCATTGGAACGTTTTCAGTCTTCTTAACTTTGCAGATATTTTTTCTGTCGGCCGATTCCCTGACCACGAAGCGATATTGGACGGGGATACCCATATCACTAGAGATTTAGGTATCCCATATATTTCATTCTCAGTTGACTTTCTAAAGCCGATTTTTTAAGCTGATTTCTTTTCTTGAGTATTCATGCGAGCGTTTTCAGTCTACTTAACTTTGCAGATATTTTTCCTGTCGGCCGATTCCACCACGAAGCGATATTGGACGGGGATACCCATATCACTAGAGATTTAGGTATCCCATTCTCATTTGATTTTCTCTAACCGATTTTTAAAGCTGATTTCTTTTCTTGAGTACTCATGTGAACGTTTTCAGTTTATACAGTCTATGTAACCCTGCAGATTTTTTCCTGTCGGCCGATTCCACTACGAAGCCATATTGGAGGGGGGTACCCATTTCACTAGTTAGGGATTTAGGTATCCCATATACTTCATTCTCAGTTGACTTTAGAAAGCCGATTTTTAAAGCTGATTTCTTTTCTTGAGTAACCCTCCAGATTTTGTTTCCTGTTGGCAGATTCCACCACGAAGCGACTAATATTGGACGGGAAGATCAATAACACTAGGCTGCACTAGGGATTTAGGTCTCCTGATTTTTTCTTTCAGTTTAATTAATTTCCGTTACTTTATCTTATTTGATTGATACACATTTGATTGCTTATATTTACGTATTATTTTTGTTTTTCTTTCTTTGTACGATCCAGTGGACGGCCTTATCTCATTCTCGTCTTTACCCGCGGGCTGGACATCGAATGAGTGAACATCAATGATCAATTCAGAACAGAAAAACTTGACACTCAGGCGACCTTCATATTGCGTGACAGCTGATTAATGATTTAATTTTTAATCGCCAAACAAAGCAGGCTTTGAAATGCCCAGATTTGTCTACGTTTACCTGCATCGGAAAGATTTGTTCCAAACACATGTTTGCACATGTTAAATTCAGCGTGTAGTCAGGAAAACAACACAAAGACAAATTGCAGATGAGGGTCAGATGAAACTGTGTTCAGCGACGTCTTGTTTTCATTTCGCGTAAAATAATGTCTAGAATTAAGAAAACGGGATAAGGGATCACTTTCAAAAGATACTGAACATGCGGTGGTGCTGCTTGGTGGGAAATCTATTGGCCACCGTAAAGACATTCGAGTGATTACATGTGGAGTGTTAGCCTCTCGTCTGATCGACAAAGGGCTATAAAATCCTCGAAACGTCAGCACTCGAATATCTCTTTAGATCTCTTTACGGTGGCCAATTTACATTTAGTCATCGACTCTGTTGATTAACCAAATATTTAGACAACACTTCGTCTTTAAGACTTGCCCCAGTCTGCTGTATTTTACATTGTCAGTGTTTTGTGCATCCCTACCGGGGATACCCATATCACTAGGGATTTGGGCACGGGGGTGCCCAAAACTCGGGGATGCCCAAATCACTGTGACATCGGAAACAATAAATCTTGTGGGAAGGAAAGGAAAGGAATGGCGTTTTGTTCTTTTGCAGGGCCGAAGGAAGACAATCTATGTGGTGCTATAGAATGAGCAAAACAAGAAAGTTCCATGGTACCATTGCTTAGCTGTAATGCGGATATGAGCTCGTGGCTCAAGGATAAATACAAAGGTTCAGGGGCTTCAGGGAGCAGGGGACGTCCTGCTGACAAGGGTTCGGGAAGTGGCGGTAAGAAATGCAAGATAATTTGTTGTACCCTCGTATATTTAACCCTTCATATATTCATATATAAGAAATGTCAGTATGACATTTCTTAATGTTCTTTTAATACATGTCCGGTTGGACAACTTTCTGCAGTTGGCATGCAGTCACGCGTCATTCGCATGACCAAATGGTTACAATCACAAGTAGTCTGGGAAGGATGTTTTAGGCCTCTTTTTGCGGTGGTTTCTCGTTAATACGTGGTGGCATACATTATCGCCGATGACGTCACCTCCTATTGTCTTGCTCACTCATAATAGGATGACGTCATATTTTATCTTAGTCTTACCAACAGGTTATGAACTGGTTTGACAGGTTTATCAAAGATGTCATGCTCTATTTTTAACTTATGGCAGTCATGGTTGGTATCACCGGTTTGACAGGTTTTTGAAGTTATTTTTGGATACATGACATCATATAGTACATACATAAATACTTTATTGTATATAAAAAAAATGAGGGGAAAAGGAGCGAAGATACAAATGAGGAGGAGGGGGAGGAAGACAATAAGAGTGAGCAAGACAATAGGCGGTGACGTCATCGGCGATAATGTATGCCACTGCGTATTAACGAGAAACCATTGAAACCATTTGGTCACGCGAATGACGCGTGACTGCATGCCAACTGCAGAAAGTTGTACAAGCGAACATATATTTAAAGAACATTAAGAAATGTCATACTGACATTTCTTATACATATGAATATATGAAGGGTTAAATATACGAGGGTACAACAAATTATCTTGCATTTCTTACCGCCACTTCCCGAACCCTTGTCAGCAGGACGTCCCCTGCTCCCTGAAGCCCCTGAACCTTTGTATTTATCCTTGTGCCACGAGCTCATATCCGCATTACAGCTAAGCAATGGTATCATGGAACTTTCTTGTTTTGCTCATTCTATAGCACCACATAGATTGTCTTCCCTCGGCCCTGCAAAAGAACAAAACGCCATTCCTTTCCTTTCCTTCCCACAAGATTTATTGTTTCCGACATCGACAGGTGCTTGTAAACAAAGGAGCAGTTGATAGGAAGACTGGGAACCCACTACCGACCCAGTCCTTCTTTGCCTACATCCAAGATGGCGGAACAAACAGCGAAATTTCATTTACTTTACTGCAGCAATATAAAATGTGGACGTAGAAATATTGGCTATGGCTATAAGGACGCAGGTACCGACAAAGATAATATCTCTTCCTTTTTATACAAAATGTGCATAATATTACTTACACACAATCACGAGCTGAATATCGAAATCTTCGATAAAGAAAAGAGCTGCCTTAACAACTCAGTGGCGTGAGAAATCATTCTCCGTACATATATCAGACTGTGGACTTGTCTGTAAACAAATACAACAAGAACTGTTCATCGGGCATTATGAATTGGCCGTAAGGTGCTGTCAATTATCAGGAATATGGCTATTTCTTGACATAAAAAAGTACCTTGGAGACATTTCTTTCGAAGCCAAGGAGCCTTCCCACTGTAAACATGGCTAATATAAAGTGATATAAAGGTAAGCAAGCAAGGTTATGCTTGGGAGAAATGTCAGTATAACTATCATGTCGCCTATTTAGTTATTTGAGTTCCAATTAGTTACTTTGTACGAATATTCCCGTTCAAGTAGAACAAACGTTGATTTTGTGAGTACTATTTTCCAGTTCTAAGGCAATTTAAGGATCCCAGGTAGTTTTTAATCACACAGTTATTGCTAATCACAGACTTTGTTAGTAAAGTAAGCATTAACAAAGCAAACTGAAATGTTAAAATATAAATAAAGCTACAATGATTGTTAAATTGTTGCTTTTGGTAATATGTAAATTTTGTGAGGGTGTGACTCTAAAATGCTTTGCTAAAGCCCCTTAAATTTAGCGAGCCAATTTTTTCACAGTTGATTTTGGTTGTACTTACATTGGAGTAACTGCTGACAGAAGAATCCGTTTTAGCTAAGTTGGCAGTTAAAAATTATCAACTGCTAAACTTTGGCAATTTTTGGTGGTAATTTTCTCTTTAAAATTTGGCCAAAACTAGTACCAGGCCCCACACAGGCAGATGCCTTGATGCTAAATCTTTACATACGACCTGAAAGGGTATTTATAGTAGAAAAACACTATGCAGAAAAATATTCAGTATGTTTAATGTGTTTATTTTTATACTAGTACAAACATACCCCCTCAAAAACAGGATTTTCACTGATTCAGAGGCCCGAAATGGGACCCCCCCTGAAACTTTTAAACCAAAGGTCGGAAAACAAAACCCAAATGGTGTTTGGAATATCTCACCAAGGCCAACTTCTGCAGCAAGTTTCATCAAATTCGGTTGACCCCTACTTCCAACATCTGGACCACTTTCTCAGTCAGGGACACTTAAGGGTTTGGGCTGTACCCCTGATCAAATCGCCCAGTATGTGGGTTGGCGGAGCACAGAGATGGCGCTGTATTACACACGCCGCTCTAGCACCTCTGTTCCTTTGGATTTGTTAGAGCGGGTCACACTTAGTCTAGCTTCCGCTGGCTCTAAGGCTGCTCCTTCCCTCGCTGATCAAGGCAATTTGCAGAAGATTTCTTGCTAAGTTACACCTTTTCGTGTTTAGAAAGGTTTTGCACCGTTATTTTTAGTGTTCTATATTCGTCTCTCCTTTTTGTTAGCTTTTGTTAGTTATTAAATCTTTGGCATTTTGAATCTTTGGAGTTTTGGAGTTTTGAGTATTGAGTAATGGGTGTTTTGAGTGTTGCGTGTTTTGGGTTTTTGTATGCGATGTGCACATTGGAATGCCGGGGATTGGGTTACAGCGGTCTTCCTCAGGAAATGACAAGGAGCGGATCTCTTTCCCATAACTTAGTTTCATGATGTGGTAAGTAATAGACAGTGAGGATATAGTACTATTCTCACTGAATAATTAATTAGCGCATCATGAAACGACCTTTCAAATTGCTCCGTGGCCCTGGGGATGGCATTAGTGCATTTCGGGCTTTACTTATTAATAAGCTAGGCCATGTGGCTTTGATTTTACTCTGTCACAGCGCCGTCCGCCGAAACGAACGGCCGAGTTTCGTCCCACCCTCCTCCCCTGGTGTTGGTTGACAGCTTTGGCCTCACTAGGTATATCCTCGCTGTCTACCTCTTACCACAACAATCCGCGGATCTCTTTCCCATAACTTAGTTTCATGATGTGGTAAGTAATAGACAGTGAGGATATAGTACATACTTTGGTAAAATAAACACATGAAGTAACTAAATAAATTCTTTTGAGAAAATCAAAAACTTTCGGTAATAGGCCATTTTCATGATGGCGTTATTTGACTACAACTACCAGAATTCATTTTGTTTTCCTTTTCAAATTCAAATTCTGTAATCCTAGTAGAGAGCAAAGAACAATAGCTCTAATTAGCATGTGAAAACAAAAAATCTGAAGGATTCTGGTAGTTGTAGTCAAATGACGCCATAGTGAAATGTCCTACTATAAATGTTTCGGTGTTGACTTGTATGAGCAGCTGACGTAACTTCATTAAGCATTGATATCCGGGTGGCCAGTGTGAAATTGTCACCAATCTACTCAAGCTAAAGATTTGTGCACCTATTCAAACCTTTTTAAACCCTTTTTAGCTCCTAATACTGACCGTCATCCATTTTCTCTTTACAATATTATTACTTGCTTAAACATGTCGGTCATGAGAATAAACCGAATGATCACCAAGGGGAGGTCATGATGCCTTGATATTCAAACAGATTCTCCCAACTACCACCATAAGAAAAAGGAATCAAGGGGACTCTAATGAGAAGATACATGCTGATTTTAGGCGCTTTTAAAATGGTCAACTTTACTGAAAGTTTAATACGGCGACCTTGATTGGCTCAGATATATTAAATTCATCCTACCCTAGGGCGCCCATGACGCTTGACTAGCCAAGTATTGACAACTGATTGACTACCAGATATCGCCGACCTGTTAGGTTCATTTCGAAAGCACTTTTCCATTTCATGAATCAATCTGTAAAGCTAACATAGCTATCATTTAAATTGATTAAGTGCTGCAGAGATTTGTTTCCGTTTTACTTTTTAATGCAAATGGGGAAATTAAAAAGAGCAATGTTTTATAGGGTGAAAATGTTTTGCTACATTTTTACCTTTGTTTAATAATTCAAGCTTTAACCCTCGTGGGAGGTGTGACTGACACCACCTCATCAACAAAAAAAAACTAGACACTATGGTAGACATTGCTCCATAATTGGGCTATTGTGTTCTGCTTTTTTATTCCTTCTCCGTAGCGAGGCAAATAAGAGTAAAATCCTACATTCTTTCCTAACAGGACACATTGCAAATCAAACTAATCATCAGTTTTTACTCTGGGCCCAGGGCGATAGATGAAGATTGTGCTATCGCTTAGAAATGGTACCGTAGTACTGTTACTGTTACAGTTAAATGGTACTGTTACCCTATGACTTCGTAGTTTTCGTAATGCTACACGCTCATGGGCATTTGGCGGCAGAAAGTTATATTGTTAGATAACAGCTGACTATGAACTAGCCAATGAATCCGTGCGCTTTGGTGGGAAAGTAGTATCCTATACGTAGCCGTTTTAGTGTCGTCACACACGCTCCTCGCCGATATAGCATGGCTTGTTCAAGAGAGCGGTCTTGTGTTCCAAATGACGGTGTACTTCTTCTATTGTAAAAGCTTGAGGGAGAAACTTTTCAATCACAAGAGGGATGAGCCCTTGGGACAAGAGTGTGACGTAGTTTACACCACGTTTCGGTACGTGTCGTTGATGAACGTTCCATGAAACATCTTCCCAGCGCCTGCGATTTCTGCATGATAATGGTTGACAGCGTCAAACAATCTTCGTCCCCCCACCCCCCACCCAATTACTTGGCATGAGTTTAACATGCGAAGTAGCAGTGTCTGTTGTATAGGCTGCACTGGCGCTCCACTGAATTGTAAGTGGGTGTTGTCTGTGTTCTGTTCTTACGCCGGAGAAAACAAATGAATATTATTATAATGGTAATGGAGATAGACCATACACATTGCCCTACCCAATATTCAAATTGAATCATGTGCATAATTTTTCAAGCGTCCATGATTCTTATGAACTTTAATTGTTTTTCATTTACAATCAAATCTTTTCTTTTCGATTATTTGATTCATAATATCCTTACAGTAAGAATGTTTTGCCGTCGGTTGTATTTTTTTTTACAATAACTGTCCAGATTCCCGCGCGCTGATTGGCTCGTAGCTATTGTCTATAAGAGTACAGACAATAAAAATGAGGTCAGATGTAACGCGCGCGCTTTCTCAACAAAAAAAATAGCCAATTCTGCTCGTACTTTTTCCATGTTATTGTAAAAAAAAATCGACGGCAGTTTTCTATGGTCTATACTCTTATAGACCATAAAATGACGCCATAAAATGTCCAAAACTTGGCAGTGAAACCACTCGCCTGCGGCTCGTGGTTCCACTTGAGTTTTGAACATTTTTTGACGTCATTTTATGGTCTATAAGAGTATAGACCATAGAAAACTGCCGTCGATTTGTTAAACATTACATGTTTAACATTAACCAACCAACTAACCAAAGTAGATACAAGCTTGGCGAGCATGCAACATTTTCATAATTTATTTACAGTGTGATTTTTGTTACTTGACCATTAATTTCTCCCTTCAGAATAAAATTCCACATTTGGTCGTAATGACCAATAAACTGGAAATTCTGTAGCGCAGGAGCCAAATTGTTGTAAACAAAAAATTCTACTCCGTTATGTGCTGCTCGATATCGTTGTAATTCCTGTTCAGCTTGATTCATATCAGTTCCGGGCGGTGATTCAGCATACACGCGAGCAATCACTGTATAACCAGGGTGTGCCCGCAGCATTTGGTCAACAGCTTCACCCTTCCTCCTGAGATTCTCCGGCTTGTTATTCCCGCAGCTGTCTAAATTGGAGTGTATAACAATGGGCCTGTCACGATTTCCCGGCGACATCGCAACGAAAATGTCGCATCCACCAAGCTCTTTAGTGAAAAACCAATGAGCCACGGCTGGATCCAGCACCATGAAGGTTTGGTCATTGGGATCCTGATTAAGAAACACTGCTTGAAACGTTGGAAGATCACCACAGGCAGGTGACTCACTCTTTGATTTCACAGAAACCACTTTGTCTGACTGACGCACAGTAACATCGCATGCTGTTCTTTGGAAGTTGTAATGTACTCCAGTCCTTGCAACACGGACTCTTGTCTTGTCCATATCTTCTTTGCAATCCGGTGAAATTTGCAACTGGGCTTTGGTGACAGGCTTACCGTTTTTCATAATATTGCGAAGCGCGGTGTCTTTAGCTCCCAAGCCAAAACACGAAAAAAGCGACCGTTTAATGCTGGATGTGTGTACCTCTTGGTAACACTGAACCAGCGCAAAAGCAGCGAGGAAGACAGACAATACAACAGCCTTCATCTTGAAACAAAGAGATATCTTGAATTGAAAGAGAAACGCAAACGGTCGGTGCTGCGGAACAATGAACTGTGTTTTGCCTAACAAGAACAATAGTAGAACATAACCACCCGCAGAGGAACGATCGTTGATCTTAGCTTAAACTCGCCACAAGCCAGTGATGTCATTTATAAGTGTTACTCTTGTCTTCATTCCGGGGGACACGTGCCAGTATGAAGATTTCCATCTGAAATAGGGTGTGGGTTTTGAGTGATAGTAGAAAGCGTAATCATGTGTTAACCTCTTTCGTGTCATCTTAAGACAAACAGAGAAGAGCCGTGTAACTTAAACATACCTGCATTAGGGAGGTTCAATTAATTCCTTTGAGCACGCAAATGTCAGATCTGGGAAACGATATGTGATTTACATGTCAGGGCCTTAAACAAATTTGAAAAGAGCGTAGGATTTTGGTCCCAAACTGGGTCAATATCTTTAAACACCGACGGCAGCCCTAAACAAATATATAAAAGTCTACCCTCCTTCCTCCCCCCCCCCCCCCCCCCCCCCCTCCGCCTCTCAAGGATAATCATATATTTTTAAAAGACCGATTTCTCGTCAGGCCAGCCAAAAACGTTGTTGTTGACTTGTATATAATTCCACTTCCTTGCTGGTATCAAATCCCGGTGAAATAAACACATTCAACAACAATGAATCTTTATCCAATTATGTTATTTGTTTT